>NW_021636981.1:0-56981 GCF_004799145.2 Neltuma alba | reverse complement strand
ATGAAAAACATGTCATTTCTTATAATTAACTAACTTACTTGACTTCTTTAATCTAATCAAATTAGTTAAATAGGTCTTATCTTCCTCGGGTCCTAAATATAAGACTCCTTTCGTAATGTAAATTACACTACGAAGGGGGTTTTATATTTAGGATTAAGGATTGGAGGAGTATCTCATTGAAGGTTTTTGTTTTTAACGGAAGTTTGTGTCATGTACAGAAAAATATATACAACTTTTCATTTCCTCAATCCACTTTATATACGCCGTGTTTATTCTTTATAATTCGCATTCTAAAAGCTTTTCAGGTTCTAATAAGTCATTTTGCGCAAAATCTATAAAACAATTAATTTATTTTCAATAATATACTCAGGATGGATTTTTTTTAGTTGAGAGAGATGGCCAAGATTGAGTCTGAATTTGTTGCATTTAATTAGATTATTCATATAAAGATGAGGCTGACTTTAATGACATTAACAAATTTTAATTATTTTTTTAGTTTATACTCCTCTTATCTTGTTTATAAATCAGTTTTAACATGTTTTATATTGATATCCAAAAAACCTTAAATCTTATTAATTTCATTTTTAAATTTAAATAGTTTTTTTAACTTTATTCCTATTTAATACTTTAAAAATAGAAGTATTGAAAACATTAAATACTCTATTTGTACTTATTGATGGTGGGCAGTAAATAAGTAAAAATGGCTTGTGCACATGTAAATACCAACAAAAAAGAAGTGAAACGCATTGTGCTCTTTCGTAACTAATTATTTTTAAGATAGTGAACCCATCATTCTTTGACAGCTATGGATTGACTCCCCTTATTCATTGGAGCTTGTAATCTCTTTGTTTTTTTTTTTTTGGCAAGCATAGGTATCCTTCTATTAGAAACAATTTTGTTTGATATATTATTTAGCATTAGACTTGAACATCTTTCTCAGCGGGAATTTGAATATTATTAGTTCACCACGTTGTAGGAGACTAACCTTTTCAACTAGAGCTAACTCCTGTTGGTTGTTATCTCTTTAATCTGGACTGAAGTGTACTTATCTTTCGTTGGCAGGTTCGTGCACCCAAACCCTAAAGTTCCCGCAAGAACCGTCTGAATGTAACTCGCAACTTCAAAGCTGGACTTCCCTCCCTCACACGTGAGCTCAACTGGAAGCTGGTTCAGAAAAGTACTCAGATGTAGGCATAGGGTTCATTAACACAAAGTAAGGGTCCAAAATCTTATGCCCACGAACTGTGGTCCCGTCAAACACAGTCTGCTTTGTGTTAATAGCCACAGGAACGACTATCAATTATTCAGCGAAAAGAGAGCTGAATGTAACGACTGGCCCTCGTGATAACGAGGGCAGGAAGAAATAACCATTGGGTCAGAAGATATCCGAATTGGGAGAATGGGCCACCTTGGACGGAGCTAGTGTATGCATTGGAGCAAGATGAGAGAATAGGGGCAGTCCAGAATTTGGTGAAATCGACTTCTCTCTGGCTTTTCTTTCCCCGCAGTATTCTCTACTTCTATCCTCTGTTTTCTCTATGACTTTTCATGGTTCTATGGCTGACAATTTTCCCTTGTGCTCAAGTACTGCTGTTGAGAGCTGCATATTATAGTTCCTTTTTGTCTCTATTTCTTATTTGATTCGGTGTGTTCTTTAGATTGTTACACTGAACCTTAGAAATGGTTCTCTGCAAGTGGTTCCTACAGGAAAAATCACCAAGTCACCTTCCTGAAGCAGTTTTTAATATTCTCTGCATCTTTCTCTCTTTCTCTTGACAAAGCAACGGCTTTGATTGGCGATGTTATTTCACTGAACTTCCTTATACTGTAGGTGACACAACTGACTTTCTCTTCAGAGCTACTGCAACACCTATAGGATCGAGCAACGTACGGTGGTTGCAGACAAAAACGACACCACTTTGACCTGTCTTTGGGGGAGGGGTGGGGTGCCCTTAACAAGGGTTCTGACCCCCAGAAGCTTGGAGCTGTACCAAACATTTTTTCTGGTAATGGGATGTTAAGGCATACCCTTACGATGGATAGTATGATGCCAATGGGGAGCCATAGCCCATAGGAAGGTCAAGAGTGCCTTAAGAGGGGTTGGCCTCGGAGCAAAACGACCGTCGTGGAAGATAACTTGACTCAGAAGTTTGTTCCTTGGTAGTGGCTCACACTTTGTTCTTGGCAATACATATGCCTCCCGCACAAGACGAAAATGAGAAATTGATGTGGAAGACAGCACACACACGCGCACACACATATAGGGTGAGAGAGTATTAATGTTCCTAATTAGGTTGTTTTTACTTGTCAGTTATAAGAATCTACGCATGGGGGTAAGAAAATTGTTGTTATTTTTAGTTAAGAATTCAGCTGAGTTCAATATCAGGAAATCATGAAGGTTAGGACAAGTCAAAACATAAACATCTAGCATTTATAGAAATTTAATGAAAATAGATTACCTGCCAATGAAATCACCATATCTCATTGTCTTTATCATATATTTGAACCGTAATGTGATTTTGTTTATATAAATTTTATATGTCATACTGATATGATAATATTAATCTAAAAGAAAGCATAAAAAATTAATTTTACACTCTCCTTTTTTTATATTTTGTATCATGAGTTCATCTCCTTTTACAAAAATATATTTTCTCAATTTTTTTAAGGTCATGTTAACTACTTTCGTGAAATTATTAAAAAATAGTTATGACTTACATGTCAATATTTATTTAAGTTAAAAGTGAACGAGTTTGTGATCCTTTTAAAAATAGAGCATAAATATTTTATTAAGCTCGGTAAAGGAGAAAATTATTTTTTTTGTGCAAATAATTTTGATTCAATTATAACTTAATTCCTAAATTTTAAATCAATACAACTCAGTTTTTATAGTTTTTACTGAATGCAACTCAATACTTATAGTTTAATAATAACAATTTAAAATATCAGTCCCTATATTTTAAAAATAGAATTGTACTCTTTATGACATTTAGGAACCGTAGTTTTAGAAAGTTAAAATTATAAGAGCTAAGTTGCATCGAATAAAAATTCAAGAATTAGGTTATAGTTGAGTCAGAACTAATAAATGAAAGGTCACGAGTTTAATTACACTTATAACCTAAGGCTTCTAGCATTCGCTTTCCTAATTAGAAAAAGTACAGATCTAGAAGATCAATTTTTTTCTCTAGTAAAAAGTAGGCAAACTAGCTGGTCAGTCTCATAAATTGGACAAAATGGAGTAAATAATTATTAATTAATTTTTTGTTTTCTTGGGCTAATAATATTTTTAATTTGTAAAATTTGACCCCATTTTGATATATGAAATTCGAAACCACTGATTTTAGTTTCTAAAATAGGGTTTAAAAACAAACACAATTTCAAGGTCCAAAATATTTAAGCCATCAAAATGAAATCAAATTTCGAAAACTAAAACTATTGGTTTCAAGTTTAAAATACTAAAAATAGTACTACTTTCGGTTTTTAATATAAAAGCTAGTTGACTAATTTGAATATATTAAAAAATTAGTTAAGTTAGTTATTTGTAATAAATAGGTATTATCTTTTCTAAAATTCCTTTACCAATCAATTATGTGTATTAACTAGAATTACTATTTGATAAAACTTTTAATATGTAAAACCACTGCAAGAACTATCTTAAAAAAATAGATAAATATGAAAGACAAAGTAGTTTAAATTCTTATATTTAAGATCAAATTGAAAGTGAAATTAGTTTTTATATTAAGTACCAGAGCTAATATTTCCCCTTTCTACTTCTTTCTCTGAACGTCAATGTAAAACAAATTCCTGAAAATTGGGACCCCATAATATCGGCGAGAAGGAATTACAAGGGCAAACATTGCAAATTGACATGAAGTAGTGATAATCAGATTCACAGTGCCCCACTCCCAAACCTGGTAGCTCAGATCCAAATTCACTCAACTCTTTTTTGCTCACCAACCACTGTACCTGGTTCCTTAACAAGTCCTGTCAGTAGTGTCCCCCGAGATTTCATGACTCTCAGCTCTGTCACAACAACCTTGCCGGCCTCAAGAAACTTCTTGGCAAATGGCTCCACCATCAACCTTGGACTCGCCGTCACTATGTACCTCGTACCTAACGAATTGAACACCCGCCTCGTCTCTGGGTGAAAGTCGTCGGCGTAGAACTTGGGCGGCACCGACCTCGACACGAGTTCCACGTCTCTGGTCTTGAGTCCGGCGAAGGTGATGAAGATGAGAGCTTTAACTGCAACTGTTTCAGAGACGAACAAGTAGGTAAATACACAAAGGGGACTGAAGCAAGAAGAAGGAGTCCTCGGAGGAAGCTTCCCTGCTTCGATAGCGACGAGCATGTAGCAAAGGAAAGCGCTTCGTGACACGAGAAGCGTGCCATCTAAATCGGAAAACGGCGGCTTGGTTGTGTCGTTCATCGGTTATGCACTTTGAGATGGGCTGGAAACGATGAAAAGGTGCTTCCATGGCGACCATGGCAAAGAAGAAGAAGGTTTGGATGAGAAAGCTGCCCACACGCTGTTATTCTCAGGACCAGTTTCGATACTTATCATTTAAATGAGCATCCAAGCTCATCACATCTCGACCATCTTATTTATTTTTATTTGTTTAAAATAATTATTTTAATGGGTATAGAATCTAAAATAAAAATAATATCTTAACTACTAGTTTTTCAAAACATGATTTGTTCTATCTAAAAACATTAATTAAAAATTTTAAGTCTAGATCATTTATATAAAATCTGATTAGTCCAGAACTGATGAGCATTGAAACTGGTTTCATTATTATCAGAGCCGGGGGGATTTAAAAAGAAACGAGAAGAAGATGGTGGCATTGTTGAATAAAGATGAGGATAATCATAGTTCTACTATGTTAAGAAAAGCTTTCTTCTTTCCTTTTTGATCGATTTATGAATCAGTTAAGTCCGCGAAACACACAACTTGACGTCTCAAAAATCTCATCTTCGAATTGACCATGGAATTGGGATGATGATATGTGCTAATTATTGATTTGTTGTGCCATTGACATTAAGGTTATGCAACCCTACTAGAACATGTTACTTCGAGAAAGTGGATTAAATCGTCTCTCATATCATATTTCTGAGCATCATTATTTCCGTTTTAAGTTGCAATAGTCTAAGTTATTTTTATTTTTATGATATACTCCTACCGAACGTCTTTATGGAAAAAAAATTATTTTTTCCCCAAATAAAAACAACTATCATCCCTCCTATCAGTTACATTTATATTAAAAAAAAGTTCTTTTTAACCCTCATTAAGTTAGCACTATTTTTTATGCCAAAGTTTTTAGGTTGATCTTGTCACCCTAGTTCAAAAGCTCCAGGTGGACACTCACAGTGGACTTACATTTATCTCATCCTAAGAAGGCTCGCACCAATAACATGTTAGAGACAAGTTCTTTCCATTCTCCACTTGGCCAATCCCTTGGGTTAAGTGAGCGCTATTAATTAAATACTTACAACTAAAAGCTAACTAATGGAAATCAAAGAGACACATGCACGTAAAGTTCAGAGAGATCGAAACCTGTAATTGGGCCTCGTGTTTGTAGGTAGGAAGCATATTATTTATGGCATATTTTAGATTATGGGCAACTACACCTCATTGAATTAATTAGCATATTAATACAACCCCCCTTATGTCTCCTCTTTTATTTCCTTTATTAACCTTCATTTCTTACATAGATACACAAGCATTGTTTCTCAAGTATATGATCATATATGACTCTGCTGGGAAAAAAAAAGAAGAAAAAGATCATATTTGATTCATTTTAAAATTAATTAGTATATAATGTATATCGAGTACAATTTTCTTTGAGGTCTTTAAATTGAATTCAGGAGGCTCAGACAAGCATGATGTTTAACATTTATATCTTCCGTTGACACATTGCTTAAATGAAATAGGCAACATATATACATGATAAAAATATTTAACGGAACATTAATTATGTTTAGATTTCAATCACAACATTGTTGTCGCTGATAATGACAAATTAAAGGTAAATGAACCAAAATTGATAAACCAATTAACAACAGCTCTTTTCAATTGAGCAGACCAGGCTTTTAATTTTGTGCCAAATCACAATTATTATTTTTATCTATAGAATTACGTGATGAGAATTATCTGGCATGGGGTATGTGTCCAATCTATCATCACAAATGCAAGATTATGAAAACGTATAATTAACCTGGAAATGAAGCTCTTTCAAAGCTATTAGCAGTTTTAATTTAAAAGCACATTTTAGGGCACGGCTGCCCCCATTTAGGTGCTAATGCCTGTCTGCACATGTAATGTCTATATATTATTATATACATGATAAATGTGTAATTTTACTCCTAATCTTATTTGTCAGCTATGCTCAATACCCCTATCTTTTTGGAGGTGCAATTTTATACATGATCTTTTTATTTTGGTGCGTCCGAAAAATAAGATCATTTTACTAGGGCAAACTATATATATGGGGAAAATATTTTCACATATATTGATGTGAAAATGAGTAAATTGACCCCATTATTATTACGCAAGCAAAAGTTTTCTAAATTTGAATATTTGTTTCTCTTGTTTTTTCCCTGTGCGTTAAAGCAAAAAAAAAGTTTTTCGCACTACATAACACATACCGACAATCAGATAGAAGCGCCCCCCCCCCCCCCGGGGGGCGGGGGAGTTTACACCATTATGGAGTGTCTTTCTCCAGCTAAATGTCTTGCAGGTTCTGTGTGATTCACCTAAGGATTTACAGATATTTTTGTTTGTATAGAGATATAATGGGTTTTGAGTGCCCAAGATTGATTAATATGAATGATAGTTGAGTTTGGGCATTTTGCCCCATTTTTGACCCCAAAAAAAAAAATTAAATAACTTTTGTAAAGTAAATTATCCTATTTTTATATAATAAACTATAATACAATGATGTCATATACTCTTCAGATCTTTAACATATCTAATTCACTAATTTGAGTAGATTAAGAATTTTAGTTAAAATAATTAATATTTTTTCCTAAAACATTTTAAGCATCTTCTTTAATTCTCTCATTCCCTCTCCCACTTGATTATGTAATAAACTATAATATAATGATGTTATATACTCCTCCAATCTTTAATATAACATCTAATTCACTGATTTGAGTAGATTAAGAATTTTAGTTAAATTAAATAATATTATTTTTTCTCAAACATCCTAAGCATCTTCTTTAATTCTCTCATTCCCTCTCCCACTTGACTATTGTTGAGAAATAGGGTTAATTTAAGAAAAAAATAATAAACATGTGAAATAGGTCCTGTATATAAGATTAACATCAACTCACTAATTAGATCCTACATTAATTAAGGACCGGAGGAGTATATATGCATATATTATGTATATGATAGTAATACGTATAAAATAAAAACTTGATATCTTAATTATTGCATATTCCATATCACTCCCGACAAGGAGACGTATTGGAATTTTTTACTCAAACAACAAGTGGATATACATATATACGCACTCCTTCTGCAGTACGAGAAATTCTTAGGTGCTCCCTGCAGTACAATATAAATTACTTTGACTAATTTATTAGAACTAAAAAATGATAATTAACTCATTAAATAACCTGTCTTAAATTGAATTTTTTTAAACTTTATTCATAATAAATGAGGTTGTGAAAGAGAAAGAAAAATATAAAAAGTTATATTTAAATATTAATTATAGGGATAAATCAATAAATAAGCATATTTTGGACCAACCTATTCTTATAGAAACTACTTATACTGTGAATCCGAAGGAATATACATGTGTGACCCATTATTATTGCAATGTAATGTAAAATGAGAAGTCATAATTAACAACGAATGGACCAACATCTTAACTATACGTAATCATTTATCATTGAGAAAAGAAAATAAATTAAAATATAGGTAATATAATTTTAGTGTTCAAGATATATAATATTTGCCGGTAGTTCATTCATCAATGTTTGGAGCCTTTTCCTTGGATCAAATCGTTATCTTTGCAATAACATTGATTAATTCATTTAGCTGAACTTCATGAGGGAATACTTTATGTAAACAATGTGTAATTCAAATAGTGCCATCCAATTAATGATCTGTGCTGTGCAAAGCTGATGAGCAGCTGCTGCAACCTTTCCAGTGGAGCCGTTCGCAGATGATTTCTACTCCCTCGATCTCTCTTTTCGATCAAAATTAAAGGGAGAATGAGATCCACTCTTCATCAAGACGAAAAAGAGAATTGATCTATATATATACTTGATGGCACATAATTAATCATACCTCCAAAACTTTGCTTTCAGATAGTGGAAAAATAAATTAATGTAGAATTAAGAAGGGACCAAATTAAGGCTAATTGACTTTGCTATGCTAACCTATGTATGGGCTATAGAGGATAAAGATCACGTGTGTCAAAATTTGCTCAAATGTCACAGACATTAGATCCACAATATAAGTTGCTTCTATAAGAATGGGTTGGTCCAAGATACAAGTCACCTGTAGAGTATTCAATGTTTATTTGTCAATTTTATCTTGTAATTAATACTTAAATGTAACTCTTTATGTTTTTCTCTCTCCTTTACAATCTCATTGAATAGGGGTAAAGTTGAAAAAAAAAATTAAAACGACATTAAAGAGGAACAGCCACATTAAAACGACAACCCACTCCAATATATAATTGATTTAACAACATAAATTTGTCATGCCCCACAACTTCATATCAGTCCAATCTATGTATATGGCCTTGACTTTTATCGTTTCTGAACTTCCAACAAAATACAACTCGTAAAATCTTCAAGCCACAAAGCAAGTTTTACCTCCAATGTTTAACATAAGAGCTTGTTGAGTTAAATTTGATTCTAAATATAAAACCTCAATCTACTTTGGCTTCCAAATTTATAAACTCTTCCCTAAAATATCATTATTGATTGCGCATACTAAGGATTTCTACCAAGGTATAGTTTTAATGCAGATGATTATTGATCGGGATAAGTTTTCTTTTGCTGGTTTCTCTTGTTTTCTGGTTTTCTTTGCTGTTTGTCTTGGTGGGGTTCGCTGGGTGCTGGCTCTTTTATCTGTTGTTTTCACTTCGCTGTACTTGTTTTTCTGAGTAATGATATTTTCTGATCTTGATGCCAAAAAAAAATATATTGACGAGGATAGTTTGAAAAAACCAACACATATTTATCACTAAGAACCAGTTTAACTAAATTTCTTGATATCTCTAAATTAGTTATGTACGACCCTATATTATACGAACCGAAGATAGTACTAGATTTAGATTTCAGGACTAAATACTAGATTTCATTGCTTAATTAATACTCTTCTGGTTCTTAATGTAAGACCTAATTAACTAATTTGAGTAGATTAAGGATATTAGTTAAATTAGTTAATATGATTTTTTCCCTAAAATATCATAAACATCTTCCTTAATTTGCTCTCTCCCCCTTTGACTTGATTATTATTGGGAGTATACTAGTACTAATTTGTGAAAAAATTGATAAATATGTGAAACGAGAACATCAAATTCCGGTTAGACCCTGCATGAAGGACAAGAGGAGTACTTATCTTTCCATGTCGGACACGGACACTCAAACGCTAAAGTCCTATATATCGAACATGCACTGTTCCTCACAGTTAATTCATCAAAAAGAGCACTGGTTCTCTACATGCCGTTCCTCTAAGAGCAAACCATTATTAGGCCATCATGATAGTGAATAACGAAAGAAGCAAATAAACTAGACATGGAAATCTGTATTAGGGAATAGGCAGGTTTAGTTAACCTGTTAGTAAGATGTTTGGCTATTAGTCCATAATAAACGTCCCCTTCAACTGTTCAATGAAGTATATATATTCTGGAAGCATCATTCATATATATTAACCGTCGGTCCCTGGCAAATGGACAAATTAGAGTGTGACATAAAAAGGGCAGTTGTATGGAGGCGTCCGAGTAGTTGGAGGTCAATATCCGACAGGTGCAATATGATTTCATTCAATATAATTATTAGCCTGCTTTAATATCTCATTTGGTATCATCAAGAGACGCAGAGAGAAATATAATTTCCTTTCATATATTATAGTTAATTACAGTTCTTCGCTAATGACATTGACAATTACATGATGAGGAAGTTCAGTATGGGAAATATTTAAGTTAAAAGTGGCAGCCAGTGATATGTTGAAGGTGATTTCCTAGCTAGCTAATTATTCCCTCGCAGTGATGGGTGTAGTTGTTGTACAAATTTAAAGCACTCGTTTTCTTTCTTCCAAGTGAAGAAAAAAGAGCATATGCATGGAGAGAGAAAGATGGGTCCACTATTTATTAAGATGAAAACAACGTACTGATTAATTCTTGGGATCTTCTTATCTTGATGGCAGCTAAGAGCTGACCCAAAATCCACAAGTTCAATTTTCTAATAATGGCAAATTTTTAATTTATATATATATATTGGGACCAAAGAATTCAATATGCTGCATTCTCCTGGGGGAAGAGGACTAGCATGCTCACATGGCACTGCCACTTATATTCGGTGCTCATAAATAGGTCTGAAAGAAAAGCGGCATCCCCTTTGTTTATTAATTACTCCCTCCGTTCCTTATTATAAGAGACATTTGATGCTTATGGCATGTTCCCATATATAAGAGACACTTAAAAGTTGTCTCTATTTTTTTGTATTGATTTCCTATTTTACCCCTATTTATTTTGTCTCCAACTTATACTCTCTCTCCCTCCCACTTATCTTTCTTTTAATAATTTAATTATTCTCTCTCATACTCTCTCCTTATTAATGGGGGCATTGTGAAAAAAATATTATACTTTTTACATATTAATTGTCCCCAACTAATTTTAACTATTTTTTTTATCAACGTGATTTGGTTATTTGTCTCTTATAATAAGGAACGGAGGGAATACTAATTAAGTAAACATAGCGTATGAATTTACTTTTGTGAATGCAAATTCGGATTGAACACTAAACTAATCCAATTCAAGTTATCAATGAACGAGGCATTATTTTTATGTCAATTTGAAAATGTCATTTGTTCTTTTTTATCCTAAGAAAATTTATAGTATTAGATATCAACGGCAGAATTATACTTCATATGTAGATTTGTACTTTAACTCTTTAATTGAAAAAAAAAAAACCAACATCAAATGGAGATGGCAATTCAGATTGAAAAAAATAATGGAAATGGGTAAAAATGATGTTTGGTGCGTTTCAGAAATTAAAAGAAACAAAAAAATTTTGTGAATGGTGTTTGGTGAATTATATATATACATGTATAAAAGAAAATTGTTAAGGTTGGCAAAAGAGTTTGATAGAACTACCTTTAAAGCGCTAAATCAATAATTTATTGCTCTCAAATAAGAAGGCAAACTTAAAAGTTGTATTTTTATGCATGTCGTATTGAACTTCCGTATCATATGTATATATATGTTTATATATATATATATAGACTATCTAAACACAAATAATATTACTAATAATTAATCAATGATCAATTATCATTATCCATATATAAATTATCAATATGAGACTCAACAATCGTTTTGAAACCTTTAAAAACCTGTCCTATATGATCCAAATAATATACTTGCTTTTGACTTTTTATTAATAGTTATTTCCCATCTAATAATAGAAAGAGATGCTTCCCAAGACACGCCCGCAATGAAAGCCAGAAACGATTAATTAGCAGAAACAGACCGACAATCCAAAGCAATGATTAAAGAACCGGACCGAACCGGACGGTCGGACCGGTTGAACCGTCACCCGGACTCGTTAACGGCTCGGTTTGGACCAAAAAACCGTTCACATAGTTGAGCCGGATTGAACCGGAGTTGAGCCGTTATTAAGCCAGAAACCGGAGTTGGACCGGAAACCGGAACGGTTTTCAGAAAACCGGACGGTTTTTTAGCCTGACTGAAAAATACTAAAAAAATTTTAAAAAATAGAAGAAAAATAAAAAATTGATCCCCTTAAATATCCTAATATATTTTTAGATTATTTATAACCATATAGTATTATTCATTGAAAATTTCATATATTGTGGTGTTAAAATCGTGAGTCGCTAGTCTTTTTATTTCGATATTTGGTCTATCTTTTAAAAAAATATTTTGATTTGAATGAATTGATAATTTGTAATATCATTAAATATTTTAAACATACATAAATTTAAATATATAAGGTTTTAGTCCATTTTCAATGATTTCATTATAATTTTAGATTATTTAAATGCATTTCTAAATTATTTAATAATTTGATATTTTTCATATATACTAATTATATGTATATAATATTGTTTTAAATTAATTATTGCGTCACCGGTCTAACCGATCCGACCGATTGAACCATGACCCGTTGATCTTTCCGGTTTGATTTCCGGTCCGGCTTTTAAAACATTGATCCAAAGTGAACAGAGTTTGATGTCATATATGGTAGCTTCTCTCTTAGCATTGATGATTGTCAAGTTTCCGAAAAAGAAGGGATTCCAATCTTCAATTAGTACATAAACATGCTGCCATTCTTCATGTTTAAAATTACGACTTACGAGCATGGTTTCATAATGCAAGCAAAAATTTCATACCAAATCAAAAGTCAAAAACCCCTTTACCCACACAAAAAAAAATCCGAAAACCCAATTATCAATTCAACAATGATGAAGGCTTCTGAGCCAACTTCATAACCACACAATATATAGAAACAATTAATGACGAATAAAAATGCTATGTCAGAAAAGTAAGCATACATTATCTCAAATTCTTAATGTAAGACTTAGTTGACTAATTCAAAAAGATTATCTTTGAAACATTTATGTATCTCATTAGGCTATATATCAGTTTGTAAGCAAGACAAATTAGTTTAGAAAGAAACAATATATAAATATTTTAAAGTAATTTCTTTAACTTTCTTAATTTTTTAAAATTTTAGTCAACTTAATTTTATATTAAGAACAGAAGTAATATTTACCAATCCGATTTCAGCCTTCAACAGTAGCATCCCAAACCAGAAACATATAGAAACACGGGCTTTTGAGGATCGAGTTAAAACCCCTCTAGATTACATATTCATGAAACCTATCAAATTTAATGTTAGCTTTGAAAATTCATATATATATATATATAAATATATATTATTTTCATCAGCTCTGTAGAACTTACATGATTAAAAAAAAGTAAAGTAATCTGACAACCCTCTTAGTTTGTATTAATTACACTGACATTCCCTCTATTTTAAAAACATATAGTTTGGTCCAATAAGTTAACACCATTAGAAATATTCTAAAAAAATTCTAAAAAATATTATTTTAACTGAAATTTATATTTAAATAAATTTTATTTACTATTTTACCCCTCATTCTAATAAATTTCTAAATTATATTTTTATAGTAACACGAATTTTATTCAGTTAAGGCAAATGTAAAAGACTTGATTAAAAATTTAACTAATTTTTTCAATAAATATATATATACCTAACTATATATGTTTATAAATTTCTGTAACAAAGATGTGTTTAAAAGTTTTGAAGTATAAATTTAAATAATTTATAAAATCTTTCAAACTTATATCATTTAAACTTGATGATAAACAAAAATTATGTATTTCAAATACGTTTTTACAATTTAAAAGAAATCGAAGTAAATAAATTTTAATGAATGTCATAAAAAATTAAATTATAAAATTTTATTATTTAAATCAAAATTAATAAATTTTATGACATATTAGAAATTTTAAAAATATATGTATTAGAATTATTTTTGGTTTTATGAAAAACATTTTTGGGGAAAATATAAATGTCTAAATAATTGTTATGCTAAGAAGGGGTATTTTGGTCAAAAAATAATTTAAAGTCAAACTTAACGATCAACTAACAGTTTGGATGGATAGAAATGGAATATTAAATGTAGGAGGGAAGTTTGTGTAATATACATTTTAATTTTAAAGGAGGTTTATATAGGTTTTCAAAATAAAAGAAATGTTTCTGTAATTGAGATAAAATAGAAGGGTAGTTGATGTATTTTACTCTTAAAAAAAATCTTTAATGCATCTCTGTGCTGGGCTGCTGGCGGCCGGCGCAAGCACTTTGAAAAATAAAACAGATGGAGAGTGAATTAAGCAGATCAGATATTAAAGCTCAAAACTAGTATATATACTGGACCAAGAATGTCGGCCGGTGATTAAAAAAATTATAGAGATGACTCAGGTAATAAAGTAAATTAAAAATTATTTGCCCCTTTTATGTCCTCCCGTACGTTCCATTAAAATCATTATTAATCGTATTTTCAATCATATTAATTACGTTTATGGAATAACAACAAAGCAACGATAGAAATATAGGTTGTGTAGTTAATGAATCCGATAGGAGAAGAAAACGACAGCAAGAAACTTATACCTTATTACTTTGGATCCTTAACATAAGAGTTAATTGGCTAATTTGAGTGGATTAAAAAAATAGTTAAGTTAGTTATTTATGTTGTTTTTCCTAAAATATCCTTACTAATCAAGTGTATTAGCTAGATCTACTATTATTACAAAAATTACTTTCAAAAAACATGAATAAATACAATAGACAAAGTGAATTGGGATCTTATATTTAAGATCAAAATAAAAATTAAACAAATTCTTATATTAAAAGCCAGAGGTGGTATCAAGTAAATAAGTTGAAGCCTTGGAGGTTAGATATACAGTGGTGTTAAATACTCATTGAGATAATTTTACTGCTCTCATTGTGGCCCGACTTGACCTGCACTGGTCGAGATCTAATGCGATTATAGAAGATCAAATGGTTTAATACAAAAAAATGTTGGAACCAAAAATAAAACATTAGGAAACATATAACTTGTGGTCCCTAGTTAAACTTGTGCCCTCAATTATTGACTTTCAGATCTTGATCAGAACAATCAAATCCATATAGTTTCTTGACTCCAAATAACTTACTTCTTATAACTTTTTTTTTTACCTAAGCATTACTTATCGTCCTTAATCCTTAATATAAGATCTAATTTATAGTTTAAAATTACAAACTAAATCTTATATTAAAAATCAGAAATAATAATTTAATTGTATTTAGTTAAAAATTAAACTGATTATGACTGAAAATATTAAGGTGACTAAAAGTTATATTATCCAAAAATAATTTTAAGTACTTGATTTACCATGTTTAATTACACATTAGCAATCTAGTCTGCATATGGGCATGACTTTGATATTTTCTAGGCACAGATGAAAACGCTACTTTTCAGGACTGAGACCAACACTAAAGCCTAGATAAAGGTACTTTCAGGCAGATGGTAAATATTGAGTCACAATCAAATATGTTTAGCGTTATACATCTATATGTAGCCCTCAACACCTAGAAACACTTTGACAATAATAAAATCAAACACCAAAATACTCCATCACAAATCTGCTGCACATACGCTTGTTTTATCCAATATTTTATAACTGTTCAACATGCATTCAAGCCTTTTTATTCTCCATCATCTTCGTCTTCGATGGGACCCGCCCATCAGTTCCGGCAAGCATAGCATACTTATCTTTCCTCGTCAGGCTCGTACACTCAAACCCTAATGTCTCGGCAATAGCTCTTTGAACATAATTCGCAACTTCAAAACTGGATTTTCCACCCTTGCACGTGAGCTCAAGGGGAAGCTGGCTCAGAAAAGTGATCTCATAAGTAGGCATAGGGTTCATTAACACAAAGTAAGGGTCCAGTAACTTATGCCCACGAACTGTGGTCCCATTAAACACAGTCTGCTTCGTGTTGATAGCCACAGGAACGATCCTATCAGTTAATTCAGCAAAAAGAGCACTAAACCTCAACAGAAATGGTTCTCTACACGTGGTTCCTTCAGGGAAAATCACCAAGTCACCTTCCTGAAGCAGTCTTTTTATAGTTTCTGCATCTTTTTCTCTGTCTCTTGACAAAGCAAAAGTTTTGATTGGCGATGTTATTTCACTGAACTTGCTAACGCTGTAGGTCACACAGCTGACTTTTCTCTTAAGAGAAATTGCAGTTATCACAGGGTCAATCACAGCACGATGGTTGCAGACGAAAAGGACACCACTTTGTCCTTTCTGTGGGGCAGGAGGTTTGGCGCCCTTAACGATGATCTTAATACCAAGAAGCTTGCACATATACCAAGAGAGTTGTTTGGGTAAAGGGATGTTGAGGAATACCCTTAAGATGGAGAGTATGATACCAAAGGGTAGCCATAGGAAGGCCAAAAGTGCCATTAGAGGGGTTGGCCTCAGTGCAAAACGTCCTTCATGAAAGATGATTGGACTCAAAAGCTTATTTCGTGGTAGTGGCTCACACTTTCTTCTTGGCACACTATATCCTTCCTGTGCATGACCAAAATCAATATTATGTATTGATCTATATAGGAACATATCTGGCCGTTTATAGTAGTCAACCATGTACGGAGAAGAATCTTCAAATTTTCATTTCTTTAGTCCTTTAGTCTGTTGTGTTTCCCCTCTGATATATACATACCCCCCCAACACACACGCGTATATATATGGTTAAATAGACCAGAGTATTAGAAGGGCCATTTGAATGATAGGAAATTAATATTGTCAAAAGAAAGAACAGTCAGATTATGCGTACATACCTTGCAAATTGACATGAAGTCAAAGTCAGATTCACTGTCTCCCAGTCCCAAATCTGGTAATTCAGATCCAAATTCCTCGACAAGAGCTAATTTCTTATGTTCACCAACCAGTACTCCTGCAGATTCCTTAACGAGTCCTGTCAGTGTCCTCCCAGATTTCGTGACTTTCAGCTCTGTACCTACGACCTTATCTGCCCCAAGAAGCGTCTTAGCAAATGGTTCCACCATCAACCTTGGACTCGCCGACACGATGTACCTCTTCCCGAACGAATTGAACACCCACCAAGTCTCTGGGTGGACATCGTCAGCGTAGAACTTGGGCAACACTGACCTCGACACGAGCTCCACATCTCTGGTCTTGAGTCCGGCGAAGGTGATGAAGATGAGAGTTTTGATTGCCACAGTTTCAGAGACGAACAAGTAGGTGAAATACACAAAGGGGAATGAAGCAAGAAGAAGGAGTCCTCGGAGGAAGCTTCCGGCTTCGATAGCGACGAGCATGTAGTAAGGGAAAGCGCTTCGCGACACGAGAAGCGTGCCGTCTAAGTCGGAAACGACGGTTTGGTTCTGCCGTTCAAGTGTGCTGCATTTTGAGATGGGTTGGAAACGACAGAAGGCATCCCGGGATACCATGGCAGACAGAGAAGAAGATGACGATATGTGTTGCTGGCTCGAAGGATTGTAATGATGTGGGACAGTGGAGAACTGGAGAAGGGAGGGAGGGCCGGAGGCACAATTTAAAATATAGTTTGCCTGCTAACTGCAACGATGAGTATGATGATGATGCTGTGATGAGATCTACGTTATTTAAATATATTGAAATTTAAAATTTTTAACTGATAAATTTGAAATAAAAAATATTTTTAATAAACTAATAATTAAAACATCATTTTTATTTTGGATTCTATACCCCTAAAAAAAATTTAAAAAGCAACAGTACAGAAAATTAAATCTGAACAATCGATATGAAATCTAAATAGTTCGTCATAGATGAGGGCATAAACTAGTTTCAAAAAAGATAATGATCGCGTTGTTCAAAAATTTTGGGAACACCTAATAAATAAGGATGAGTATCACACGACAATAGGGATTATTAATATTTAATTTATTATTATAACTTTTAAATTTTAATGGAAAGTTGGAAACAATTGCGCATCTTCATAAAAAGTGTTTTATTATATATAAAAGAATTTTTGGCATACTTTTGAGAAAGTCCAAAATAAGTTGTATTCATAAATATAGATAATTAGCATAACTACTAAAAGAAATCTGAGCAAAAAAAATTAAAAAACAAGAACTACTTGTCACCAAAAAAAAACTGCTAAAAGGAAAAACAATGCTTCCTTTGATTTTTTTTTTTTGAAGTTATAATTTTCTTAAACTGATTTGTCCTTTTTTATAAGTTATAGTTTGGAGATGTTTGAATTCTCTCTCTTTTGTTTTACTCTTTTTTTTCCCTTCATACACAATGAGAAGTTCACATTGTTTAAGCTACGAAAAAAGTTGTATTTATATATCTGGCTATATATATATATATATACACACATGGGGAGAGAGAGAGAGAGAGATAAAAACACATATGAGTAGTTAACATTCTCTTTCAATAATTTATTATTAGGACCGGGCAGCTTAAAAACTGCCTCACCTAAAGTATTCATGGAATTCTCAATCATCAACAAAGCCTGATTAACCATAAGTGAATCAGCTCACCAGGATCTGCTAGCTTAATTAATTAAGACTTGACATTCCATAATATTTGGATTTTCATAATCATGAATAGTTTAATTAGTTTCCTCTAACTTTATGGGGGCATTGATATTACACGATATATTTAAAAGAAGAAAGTAAAAAGAAAAAGAGATTAAAGTAATAAGTGACCAAATATAATTTATATAAAATAAATTAAACTTTTGCTATATCATACTAAAAGAATTTCATCGTGTTAATTACACACACACACACACACACACATGTTTTGGTTGAAACATATTAAATATTTATTAATTATAAGTGAAATTTAGAGATAAAATTTTGATGAATATATATAGACAAATAAAATAAAATTCACAAATTAACTGAAGTGTTTATTGAGGTTTAAGACGTTGATGGGATAGTAGAAGGGGAAAATACTGCTATACATTAACTCATCCAAAATTTGGTTTTACTGAGGTGAACGAGAATAATATTCTTGATCATGCCCAGGAAAGAGAATTAACGCTTAACTGTGGTTTCAAAACACCACAAATTAAGTTGTGTTAAAATTATTTGTTATTCTTCCTCAATTTTATATGTTATTTTAATGCATAGACTGGTGTGAAAAATATACTTAGAGCGGCGAATTGGTGTTTCAGCAATTACTATATTGTTTCGAATAATTCACTTAAATCTGAATTCCAAAATAATTTTTAAAGAAATAATTATAATAACTATGGAAAATAGAAAGCAATTTTGAAACAAATCAACTTAATATAAATATATATCCATAATTTTGGATATCCTATATGTATCCATCAGTTTTCAGATCCACATTAGGATCTAATTAATTAAATCAACTTAATTAACGTAATCATATAAACATAAACTTCTTAATAGTTTCTCCATTCAATAAAATCAACCTGAAATACAATTTCATTGGTTGGCTCTTCTATTATGAGCTATGATCTCAGCATTAATTGGGCATTATGTTTGCTCTTGTTTGAGGCCCACAATATAACACCAAATGGGCTTCTGGATTAAGTTCCATTCATACTTTTCTTTAGAAGCCCAGACACTGTGAGCCCAAAATCAATTTAATTTGTTGATTTATCAGATTGTACTGCTCAAAATTCAAGGAGTATTAACACAGGCGGAGAATGAGTCTAGCAAAAGAAACTAATCCTTTACGGTGTAATGAACCAACATTTGACTTTCTGCTGAAAAATTTCATATGATTCTTTTGCATCATTTTCTGCTTTAGTTCTATAAAAATTTCATAATCAAAAACTCTAGGGCAACTTTGTTGTGCTTATATGCTCCATGCTTAGTTCTTCATGTAGTGTTCAAACAGAATCGTCACTGTTATGGAATTACATCAATACCTGTATAAATTATATTTACATATTACAAGCAAGTAGTGAGAGAAATTAACATCCCGTGCGTGTTTATTTTGATGTCAAAAATCATGATTTTTAGTGTACGTGTTTATACCAAAATCACATTTTTTATTTAATAGTTTACAATGTGAAATTAAATACAGAACCTATATGGGGGGGGGGGGAATATTCTCAAAGTTATATGCACTAAAACAATCAATCGAAGACAAAAAGGTTAAGAAAACAGAGATAAATAGAGAATATTTTCTGGTAGAAAGAGCCAGTGCAGGTTTACATTTAGAACTTTAAGTGAAGCCAACAACCAGCATCACCATTAAATTCATGACACCCTCAATATTATTGCTATGTAACGTACAATCTGCGCATATCAATATCAAGGGACCAACATGTATCTTAATTTCATTGTCAGAAATAATTTTCTTAAAAAGAAATAATGTAGAGATGACTCAGTGAAAAAGTAAATAAAAAAATTATTCTTCCGATTCCAAATATAAAACCCATTTTATAACACAATTTGTACTACAAGATAAGTCTTATCTTTAGGATCCGAGAAGTAATTAGTTTTCCCTTTTTATTTATCTTCACATTATAACGATGGAAAAAAATGGTATAAGAAATCAAAAGGCCACCCTTATTATCAAAGACGTAAACATCTTTAAACGAGTCGAATTCTGCAAAGTGATTTCAAAATTCTACAAGACATCTTTAACACTATACTCTTTTAGTTTTTTGTGTCAAATAAATTTGTCTTTTATCTTTTATACCAATTTTCCCTTGTAACAAGCACACATATTCCGACGAGGTTGCTGCTTTGAAGCTTATCACTTCATCCAGTTCTTAATATAAATGCTAATTTAACATTTAATTTAGTCTTAAATATAAGATTCTAATTTATTTTATCTCTTATATTGATCTTTTTTTTTTTTAAAGTAGTCCTTGTATTGATTTCATATGTTAAAAGTTTCATTAAATGATAGTTCTAATTAATACACATGATTAGGAAGAGTACTTCTAGGAAGACCACACCCATGAATAACTAATTTAACAAACTTATTTAATTTACTCAAATTAGTTAACTAAATTGGAGATAGGAAGTAGTATTAGGTGAAACATGGGATATTGGAAAGAGAAGAAGTAATACGTAATATACAGCCAAGTCCGTGTATAGTAGAGCAATGTTTTAAAAGCCGGACCGGAAGTCGAACCGGAAATATCAACGGGTCATGGTTTAATCGGTCAGATCGGTCAGACCGTTCGGTCGGACCGGTGACGCAATAATTA
This sequence comes from Neltuma alba, assembly GCF_004799145.2. Lineage (NCBI taxonomy): Eukaryota > Viridiplantae > Streptophyta > Magnoliopsida > Fabales > Fabaceae > Neltuma > Neltuma alba. The sequence goes on along the minus strand of NW_021636981.1, from coordinate 35,990 downwards.
ATTTAAAACTATATTATATACATATAATTAGTATATATGAAAAATATCAAATTATTAAATAATTTAGAAATGCATTTAAATAATCTAAAATTATAATGAAATCATTGAAAATGAACTAAAACCTTATATATTTAAATTTATATATGTTTAAAATATTTAATGATATTACAAATTATCAATTCATTCAAATCAAAATATTTTTTTAAAAGATAGACCAAATATCGAAACAAAAGACTAGCGACTCACGATTTTAACATCACAATATATGAAATTTTCAATGAATAATACTTTATGGTTATAAATAGTCTAAAAATATATTAGGATATTTAAGGGGATCAATTTTTTTTATTTTTTCTTCTATTTTTTTTAAATTTTTTAGTATTTTTTCAGTCAGGCTAAAAAACCGTCAGGTTTTCTGAAAACCGTTCCGGTTCCCGTTCCAACTCCGGTTTCCAGCTTAATAACGGTTCAACTCCGGTCCAATCCGGCTCAACTATGTGAACGGTTTTTTGGTCCAAACCGAGCCGCTAACGAGTCCGGGTGACGGTTCAACCGGTCCGACCGTCCGGTCCGGTCCGATTCTTTAATCATTGTAGTAGAGTCCCCACACTGCACTACTTTCACCTGTCTAAACGGCTCTCTGGCCACAAGTTTAATTCAATGTTAATTGGTCCCACTGGACAGACAACAACGCAATTGACTTTTATCATATTCATAACAAGTAAATATATATCCAACCAAAATCTATTTAATTCTCGAAGATATACAACTCATACTTACAAGACGTGAATTTAAATCTTTTTATTAATTAGTGCGATTGCTCTGTTGCAATAAATATTAGTAAATACTTTTGAAAGCACCACTTTTATGTATAAATAAAAACTTGGAAGGAAGAAAAAGAATGGAAAATATCCGCCTTCATTATTCTACCATCCCCAAATTAATTGTAATTAGATTCACTTAGCTTAACTAAATAAATTTATATCTATAATAATATCCTATACCTAGATGTCCTACAACTCCACACATAAACTCAATCTTAATTTTATATATATATGCCTGAATTATATATATATATATATATATATATAATTCTTAGAGCCAGTAACGCGCAAGATTTCAAGAATTAACCCGACAATCAAAAAGAGCGTACACATACTTTTTTTTCTTACCAGCAAGTTTATATATACTTTGAACTATTTGAAAAAAAAAATCGTATATATATACATATACATTCAAACAGATTGTGAATATTCCGTGATTCCGTCACGATCAATAAGCATGTTTATTGCTATATGAATATATCCGTAGTCCTAAATATTCAGAAACAAATTGGCAATAAATTCATAATCCAAAGGGTTGATGGAACACTTTTCTTTTCAATTAAGCCTTCTTATCATTCTCCTTCTCTTTCTCCTTCTCCTTCTTTGATGGAACCCGCCCATCTGTTCCAGCAAGCATGGCATACTTATCTTTCCTTGTCAGGCTCGTACACTCAAATCCAAGCGTCCCAGCAAGAACCCTTTGAATATAATTGGCAACTTCAAAACTGGACTTGCCTCCCTTACACGTGAGCTCAACAGGAAGCTGGTTCAGAAAAGTGATCTCATAAGTAGGCATAGGGTTCATGAACACAAAGTAAGGATCCAATAGCTTATGCCCACGAACCGTGGTCCCATTAAACACAGTCTGCTTCGTGTTGATAGCCACAGGAACGATTCTATCAGTTAATTCAGCAAAAAGGGCACTGAACCTTAACAAAAATGGTTCCCTACATGTGGTTCCTTCAGGGCAAATCATTAGGTCACCTTCTTGAAGCAGTCTTTTTATATTTTCTGCATCTCTTTGTCTTTCTCTAGACAAAGGCACGGTTTTGATTGGAGACACTATTTCAGTAAACCTGCTTATGCTGTATGTGACACAGCTGATTTTTCTCCTGAGAGCAACCGCAGTAACCACAGGGTCGAGCACCGTACGGTGGTTGGAGACGAAAAGAACACCACTTTGGCCTTTCTTTGGAGCAGGGGGTGGGTTGCCCTTAACGATGACTCTGATACCAAGAAGCTTGTAGTTGTACCAAGCGAATCTTTCTGGTAATCGGACATTGAGGTATACCCTAAGGATTGAGAGTACGATGCCAATGGGCAGCCATAGGAAGGTCAGGAGAGCTATCAGAGGGGTTGGCCTTTGAGCAAAACGACCGTCGTGGAAGATAATGGGACTTAAAAGTTTGTTTCTGGCTAGTGGCTCACACTTTGTTCTTGGCACTACAAATCCTTCCTGCGTAAGTGTAAAACACACAACATATATGTAATTGATACAAGGAATATCAATATGTCCTTAAGAAAACGGGTTAAGAGTTGGAGAGTCCAAAACCTTATAATTAAAGTCCTAATTTAAAGTAACCTTCCGGATCGAGTGGGGCCGGGGCTGGGAGGGACCATGACTTTGAATATATATATATATATATATATATATATATGCATTGTTTATGTATGTGTATGTATATGAAATGGACCACAGAACATGGAGGGGCCATTTGAATGATATACAGATAAGTGGCCCTAAAATTAAAGAAGGGATTGAGGAGATTAAGGGGTTATAGTGAAACGAAAGGAATCTATTTACAGAACAGACACGGCAATAGAAGCCTCCTTCCCTGTACATATGATAAAAGACATGTCATGTCATGTGCTATACATTTATGCTCTCACCAAACACCAATTCATCAGTTTCAATTTAAATACTTCAATCTTATTCGCCGCTGTATGTACGCACCTGAGCTTTAATTATTTTCCTATTTAAGTTAATTCTCTAGTCAAGCTTGAACATCCATATATATTTATATAATGTGAAAATTTTAACATGTAACTTTCAGATTATGCACAAACATACGGATCCACAGTAGTAGTTTAAATAATCTACTCAAAATATCCCTCTGTGACTGATAAAATTCATATAGGACGACTCTATTAATATAAATATCCACCAAGTATGCATGAAATCTTTCAAAAGTGATAACAAATAACATATAACTGTAAGAGAGGAATACCTATATATCTAATAATAACATTGTAAAGAGACTTGGGTTCCATTTTTATTTCTTATTTTCTGTTTTTTTTTTGTGATTTTTTTTATATAGAATATTTTAATGTGGACTCATAGTTTCTCAAACTGTGTTTAAAGTGCACAGTTCTTGTTAAGATATTAACCAGAGACAAATATAGACAGTGATTACAAACCTTGCAAATTGACATGAAGTCATAATCAGATTCACTGTCTCCCAGTCCCAAATCTGGTAATTCAGATCCAAATTCTTTCACAACGGCTGCTTTCTTGTGCGCACCAACCAGTACTCCTGGTTCCTTAACAAGCCCTGTCAATGTCTTCCCAGATTCTGTGGCTCTCAGTTCTGTCCCAATAACCTTATCAACCTCAAGAAACGTCTTAGCAAATGGCTCCACCATCAACCTCGGACTCGCCGTCAAGATATATCTCTTCCCGAACGAGTTGAACACCCGCCATGTCTCCGGGTGGACGTCTTCGGCGTAGAACTTGGGCAACACCGACCGTGACGCCAGCTCCACGTCTCTGGTTTTGAGTCCGGCGAAGGTGATGAAGATAAGAGTTTTGATAGCCACGGTTTCGGAGACGAACAAGTACGTGAAATACACAAAGGGGACTGAAACAAGGAGGAGGAGTCCTCGGAGGAAGCTTCCGGCTTCGATAGCGATGAGCATGTAATAAGGAAAAGCACTCCGCGACACAAGAAGCGTGCCGTCTAAGTCGGAGACGACGGTTTGGTTTTGTCGTTCATGAGTGTTGCATTTTGAGATGGGTTGGAAAGGACGAAAAGCTTCCATGGCGACCATGGCGGAGGAATTAAGGAGAAGGCAAGATGAGGGTAGGCTAGCTCTATGGAGTTATGGGTAGGAGGGGGAGGAAGAAGAAAAGAAAGAAGAGTCTGAATAAGGAAGCTCGCTGGCTTTGAGATTGTCACGGTGAGAGAGAGAAGGGAAGGGGGATTTAAAGGAGAGGAAAGAAGATGGTGACGTTTTTGTATGTTGTTATCTCGTGTGAAGAAATTTAACATATTCATAACATGTTATATATTGAAAAATGAAAACTTCTCTCATAGGAATGGATCATGGCTATGGAATCAAGATTTTTAAGTGATTGTTTTATCTCATCTAAATATTTGATTCACATTTAGCTCCATTTTTAAACTTGGAATTGTGTAAGTAGCTTGATGTGTGCGTGTGTTAGTTCAAAAACTGCTTTCAACTTGATTTCAGAGCGGTTAGGTCGATGTAATCTTCCTAGATGAAAATAAGTACACGATTTCTCTGAGCTAAAAGTTGACAGCTAAAGTGAGGCAGCTAGCTAGTTAGTTAAGAACTAAATAAAGACGTGCTCCTCTTATCCTACAAGGTAGAGAGAAAAAGTATTTTTTAATTCTATTTTTAAGTACTAAGAGAAATTTTTTATATAAATATACAATTTCATCCTTTATTTATTATTGTTTTAGCTTTATTTACATGAAGCATAATGTATATTAAATAGAGTTAAAGTTAAAAAATTATTGAATTTTAAATAAAAGTTAATGAAGTTTAAGATTTTTCTTTGTCTGTGTAAAACATATTGGAAGTGACTTATAAATGGAACAAAGAGTAAAATGAAATTGATGAGAGTAAATGCTTTTTAATTATTAATGAATGAAGATCAATTAAATTTAACTTAATTAAGGAGTTGATGGGGGAGTGACATTGAATAGATGAGAGCTAGACAAGGCTCGCAAGTAATTAATATCCTCCAATCCTAAATATATTAGCCAATTATTGGAGTTTGTTTTGCTCTTAATCGCAAAAAAAAAAAAAAAAAAAACCTTTATCCTTATTTACTGATTGTAATCACAATCATAAGGATAGTTTTTAATGTAAATGATGAAAAGAATGGGTATTTTAAGAAAATGATTAGCATAATTTTTTTTATAAAGAACTGACTAGTTATTAAGGTTATATATTTATGATGGGAAAGAAAGAGTGGTAAATGATAAAAAAAGAAAAGAAAAGAAAAGAAGAAACAATATACAAAGGGGCTAGCATTGGATTGTTGTTTGTTGACGTTGAAGGAGGGTTAAATAATGAAATAGAAATAAATGAAGGAGGAGGGGGAAAAGTGGAGTGGGGTTATAACGAATAAGTAGGTGTCGTTTTGAAGGAGGAGGGGCCGGAGTTAGGTGGAGGTGGATATCTCATTCAATTAGCCTACTTTTTAGTTCCCTCCTTCCCCTTCCACCCTATTCAATTTAATTTCCCCCACTTTCATTTTCACTAACCTCTCCCTCCAGTTTAGATCTCCTGCACTAGTTTTACCAGAAAAATAGACCACATGATATGATTCTCATTATTATTACAACTATTCTTTCCCCCTCTCCTCCCTCATCACCCCAAGCCCCTCATTTAAACTACTCCTTCCGGTTCTTCATATATAGATTATTCACTACTACAAACAAGACTTTTCTGATCTAATAAGAAGTGACTTTCTAAAACGAATATCGATCAAACCCATTTAGATAAGGCAATTTAAAAAGTCTATCGTTTTCCAAACTCATTGTACAACCAATTTAGAAAAATTATTTTCTGGATCGGTTCATCAAAATTGATCTAGAAAAAGCCTAACAAAAAAATTGAATTTATATATAGATCATCAGTCCCTCATCACTTTACCGAAACTAAAAAAAAATGTAGTTAAGTTATTAATTGTAATTTGTCTTTAAATAAAAAATGGTTGACTTTTTCCTTGTTTAGAAAAGGGGAAACCCTAAAAAAATAGAATTTTTCATAATTCAATGCAAGAAAAATTGAGAACAAGTCTCACCTTAAAAATTTTATTAGTGAGAAGTATCTAAATCAGAGTTTTGCATTTCTGTATATAAAAATTTATCAGACATATCTTACCAATACAAGTTTTAACAGGAATTTTCACTAATTTTTCTTTAAATGTACTTTTAGAAAATTAGAATGAGTGCAATTATTAGAGAGAGAGAGAGAGAGAGAGAGAGCTTAATTAATGATCGACCTGTTAACTAATATATAGACTGTCACTTATTAGTAGGAGAGGGTATTTCTTCAAAAGCTCCAGCCTTGCATGCGTGTTTATAATTAAATTTCTTCATATATTTATTATTTTAGTATTTCTCACAGCAAATAGAGTTGCTTTTTATTAAATATTTAAGCTGAAATAAGAAAATTTCCACGAACCATGTGGGACCGACAATGCCACATGGTTGATCGGATTAGATAATGGGATGGAGACATGTAACTATAATAAATGTTGCGCGATGATATTAATCATTATATCATGCCAAGCCTCATGTTTAGAATTGATTAAAATGTTAAATAATACTAAAATGGTTTGAACATGTGTCATGTCATGTAAGGCGTGCGAGTAATTAAAATTCAACTAGGGGACAATCAACCACTAAAAATAGGTGGATATATGTAAGTGTGAAGAGTACTCGACGATAGCTTTTGAAGTAAGGTTGAAAAGAAGTTGGATTTTTTGTTTTTGGAAACGAATGAATCAAATAATTGAACCCACAATTGTTATATTATTTATTTACTTAACATAGGACCTAATTAAAAAGTTAATTTTGTCTTATATGTAACTATTTTCGGTTCTTAATATAAGATCCCGTCTAATTTTTATTTTGTTCTTAAATATGAGACGTCAATTCACTTTGTTTCTCAATATTTATGCATTTTTTCAAGATAATCCTTCCAATAATAATATTTCTAGCCAATACACTTGATTAGTAAGGATATTTTAGAAAAGACAACACTTATTTATTACAAATAATTAACTTAACTTATTTTCTTAATCTATTCAAATTAGTCAACTAGCTCTTATATTTAGGATCGGAGGAAGTGAAAACCTATTTCATATGTTTATTATTATTTTTTAAATTAACCTTATTAATATTTTTTCAGTAATAATCAACTAAGAGATGAAGGGAGGGAATTAAAGAAAATGCTTAAGGTATTTTAGAAAAAAAATATATCATATCAACTAATTTAACTAATATTTTTAAGTTACTCAAATTAATTAATTAGCTTCTATGGAAAGGATAGAAGGACTTTTATTTTCCAAGAATTTTTCCGGGTTTTATGAAGATGTACTTTATCTGATATTTTTATTTCATTGATTTATTCAAATAGAAATATTTTCTCATGCTTCCGTGGCACCTAAAAATGGAGATTGGAGGCTGAGAATCTTCGTTCCCAGAATAGAAAATGGGAAGGTCCCAAGAGCTGTCCGAAGGAGTAAATGTGTTTCCGACTTTCCGTGCTAACTGGACTGATAAGTATTGAGAAATCGTTATCATTATGCACTGTCTAGATTTACTTTAGATTAAAATTTATTTTTATTTTTTATTCTTCTAAAAATTATTCTAATGTGTACAGAATATCTAAAAGATAATATTTTAACTTTCAATTTTTTTAAAAAAATAATTTCTGTTAAAAAATTATTAGTTAAAATTTTTATATCTAAATTGTTAAAATTGTATTTAAACAGTACAAATTTCATTGGGGGACGCTGAAGTCACCCAATGTTGAGTCGCCGAATCGATCTCTCACAGCCAAAACTTCGATGGAATTAAGAATGTCCAGCTAGTAAAACAATACCCTCGCATCAGAATTTTCTCGTATAGAATACCCTTTTTCCATGCTATAAAATATTCTTAACCAACTTATACATAGTTAAAAAATGTTTACTCCTCCAGTCCTTAATATAAGACCCATTTAACTAATTTGATTAGATTAAGGAAGTTAGGTAAGTTAGTTAATCATAAGAAAAGTGACATATTTTTCCTAAAACACTATAATCATCTTTTTTAATACCCCTCTCCTTCTTCTACTTGATTATGGTTAAGGGAGTATCCATAGGGGTAATTTAGAGAAAATTGATAAATATGAAAAAGGGTTTTATATTTAGGACCAAAACCAACACAAGAATTGGGTCTTATATTAAGGACCGGAGGGGTATATTTCTCCTAATATTGTAAAAGTATATATTTGATCTTTTAACTTTATATAATATTTTAATCTAGTCTATCAATTTTATAAAACATCTTCTAGATCCTTTATTTCTAACATTGTTAGTATCAAAAGGTAAATCTTTTTTATGCCGGTTACGGTTATTTTTTAATATTAAATTTAATAATTAGTATTTAAAAATGTTTTGTTAATTTTAAAAATCTTAATATTAGTATCTTTTGTTAATTGTGTTACTGGTTATTTTGATCTTTTTCTAAGAGGAACAAGGATGTCCTCAAGCCACATGGATTTGAAACTAATTTTTTTTCAAGTCGAGAGTAAAAGTATACTTTTGTCTTTAATACGTTATAAATATTGTGCTTTTCCAAATTTCTCTCCTATTAGTTACAACTCATAACGCATATTCACGTTTGTTTATTAATTATTAAAAATATTTTGGAAAATTGATTAAAAATCCTAATTTGACAAATTGATTGAGAAATGAGATGCCCAATAAATATAAAGATGTGGAGTCTTTTTGAATCAATAAGTGTAATAAAAAATTACCAAATCATCCTCATGAATGTTAATTGCATATAATAAATTCTCATTTACATATGTAATTAACACTCGTATTATGCATTAATATAAGAACTCATATCACACTTACTAATTATTAATACTTGAGAGCCTTGCGTCTTTACATTTATGACCGGTCTCGTTTTCAAATTAATATGTCAAAATGAAAATTCTTAACCAATCTTTGCAAAATATTTTTAGTTAAAATAATATTAAATAATCAACACAATCTGTAAAAAAAAAAAAAAAGGATAATGAATGAATTATGGCGCTCACAAATCAATGAGAATAGTTACTGCTGTTCAACGTTCCAAGTCAGCGAGGACAGCTAGCACAACATAATTATTGAAGGTCTGCTACTTTTTTTTTTTAAAATGAATCAATTAATTGTGATATTATTTTCGAAGATTTTTCTTGAGTTTTGGTTTATGAATGTTTAACTTTATTTGGATAAAACAGTCTGATTATAAAGATTTTCTCTTGCTTCCATGAAAAAACTTGAATGGACTAGGGCCTACCCAAGGAACAGAGGGTGAGGAAATCTGTATGTTAATTTGTTGGTGTCTATTACAACTAATTTATACCCTTTATTATAAACATCTCCAAGATGTTTTATAATATAATATATTTTTAAAGCATTACTTTTTTTCATTTGGCTCATAACCGACAGCAAAAGTTCCAAGTTAATTACCCAAGCTCCTCTAGCTAATAAATTTTATTGATGATATTTTGATATTTTACAAGAAATAACTGAGTTTAAAAATTTAATTAATTTATGTAAAGTTGTTATTAGATGCTTAATAAGAATAAGGGAATATCCCTTATTAAAAAAAAGAAATAATGGAATATTATTTTTTTAAACATATTACTTGTAAAAAAAATTGAAGTGTGAATGCAATTTGATTTATGATCCTATTATGACCAGATCAATAAACTTGATGCCAGTACTTTTACTAACTAATTAATAATAGACCTGATCTTTAAGATATCGTTTTTTGGGAGATATTATTTGTTTTCTTGACCCTCTTCTTCATACCCACAAAGGTGAAGCAGATGAAGAATATATAATAACGTACGAATAATACAGACTGGAGACTCTTCAGCTTTTGGAGGATAGTATGTGTATGCACCACAATCTTTTAAGTCAGGCAACAACCAGCATCATCCTTAAATTTCTATGACACAATTGATATTCGATATTATTGCTCCACCGCGTACAATCATAAATATTGTAATGTACGTACAGACCGGCACAGTAATTTGTAACACTTAATTTTCTTTTTTTATTTCGAATGAGAAGGGCCGAAGAACAACACATAATATATATTTTGATCTCAGAGATAAACAAATAATAACTTTTGCTCAAACAATATAATTTGAAGTTAATAGAAATAATGTTTTCCACTTTTCTATTCTCTCCATTAATGCCGCAAAGTCGCTGAATGTTGCATCTCAGCTTCAATAATTTCAAGCATGCTAGGGAGGTCCACGGACTAACAAGAAGCAATCTACTCCTCCAGTTCTTAATATAAGACCCATTTAACTAATTTGATTAGATTAAAGAAGTTAGGTAAGTTAGTTAATTATAAGAAAAGTGACACATTTTTCCTAAAACACCATAATCATCTTTCTTAATACTCCATCTCCCTTTTCTACTTGATTATGGTTGAGAGAGTATCCATAGGGGTAATTTAGAGAAAATTGATAAATATGAAAAATGGGTCTTATATTTAGGACCAAAACCAATTCAAGAATTGGGTCCTATATTAAAGACCGGAGGAGTATATATATATATATATATATATATATATAAGCAAGCTTGTATAGTTAATAAAGTTCCCCCACTACGCTCACCTTTCCATACGGCGATTTGCCCACAAATTTAATTCAATATTTCAATGTCTAGTCTGATCGGAAAGAAAATATGGGAGGAGTATCAGAATTGGAATTTGATATACTAATAGGTCCTCTCACGTAATAATGTGAATACTATGGATTATATTGACAGTTAAATTGAACTTATTGGTAATTAGATTTGTTACTTGTGGCTTCTTTGTGTAGGTGCGCGCGCGCGCGCGTGTGTCTCACACACAAGGAATTTAGGCTCTGTATATTTGACTATATTAAGATTTTTGGAAACGCAAGGTTTTGATTAACTTGATGAGCTTTAGTTACACTTTTGACGGCTTTGTTGCCATCAAATTTGATGCAATGCTGGCTAGCTAGGTGTTATTCATTGCAGGGGGTACATAAAAATTTTAAAAGGAAAATAAATAGTTTAGTCTTTTAATTTTATAGAAGGTTTTAGTTTAGTCCCTTAATTTAAAAAAAAAATATTTTTAGTCATTAAACCCTAAAATTGTTACCAAAAAATAATGATATTAAGATTTTCAATATTGATAAAATATTCTTAAATACTAACATTTTAAGTTTAATTTTCAAAACAACTATAAATGTTGCACAAAAATCATTATTTAAAACTAATTATTTTAGAATTAAAGGATTACAAATATAGGTAGTTAATACTAATTTTAAGAATTATATTAATTTTATTTTCGTTTTAGTTTCTTTCCTTTCCAGTTTTTTCCCCTCTTATTTTATTTTCCATTTTATTATTTTTTTTAATCCTCTTTTCAGCTGAAACTAAACGCAGGGGAGTGGAATTTTGGGGGAAGTCCCACTTGAGTCAAGTCAAGCTGAGGATGCTCCACTTATGCATAAAAGTGAAACAGTGATCCCTATCAAGTCCAATATGCTCCCTGACTCATTATAGGACCGCACTAATTACCACATGATTTTGTTTTTTGGCCCTATTTCCGACCACCATCCACTATCCCCACAGAATGGAAAAATAACTGACAAACACCATGGCACATCCATGGACGACACCGTTTGACCTGGAGGGCTTTGGAGGATTCGGTGATATTCAATTATTCTCTTGAAGGCGCCGAAACAGGGGGAGGATCTGAAAGGCGCCGGACTGGTTCGAACAGAGGCTAGCTGGTTCTGGTTCGAAAGACAGAGGAGGCCGCCAAAACTGTAAAGGGGCGCCGAACTGTGCTGGACGATCTTCGTCTGCTTCACTGGACTTGAGGGGAAACACCTACTGGTTCTGCGGATAGGACGACACTGAATGGGAGAGTGATTGGAGAAGAAGAAAGCTAGGCTCAACATTGGTGTTTCATCACTTGGAGATACTGAACCAGAGCACAACTTCCCTTTTGTCATTCCACTATTTCAGTTCGTTATTCCTTTTCGGTTCTGATCATGATTTTGAACATGAACCTGTTGCTGAGACTGATTATATTCTTGTGTAGCTAATTTCTCTTTTCAACCTAGAAGAACTATGAACTTGCTAGTAGATTGAGTTTTGTTTTTATTGAATTGAGGATGCTTAATGTTAGATTTTGGTTAGTTAATCTTGTTCTTTATTGTCCATTGGATGACTGGCCATCATTAATTGTGAATTGGAGAATTAAAGTTTTTCTTGACAAAGGATATTTTAATTAAGCTATCAGATTAAGTAATATGGGATTGGATGATAATCTAATTTGTAATTAGGATAGAAATATACCTAATTGCCCCATATAATTGTTGATGAGTGAGACCGAATTGTTTAGCCTCTTAGATAATTGTGTGAAACATTACATAATTAATTTAAGAGAGGGTTATAACTAGACCGACAGGTACTTGTAACTAATTGAACTCTGGATTAACAAAATTGACATTAAAGCTAATTAATTCAGTGAAACAAGGTTTAAAAAGCTAGGGATTCGTGACTCTTGTTGGCCTCTTTAACACTTGCTTAAATTAATTTGATAAAGCTTTGTTTTGTTTATTGTAATTTCTTTTTACTAAATTTTATGAAATTTTGATTTACTCAACTTAAAAGAAAAAAGGATTTTTATTGCCGAATCACTGTTAACTAAGTTCTTTGTGGGATCGATCTTGAATTGTCATTATCTAATTTTGTGACCCGTACACTTGCGGTGCGTCTTAATATTTGGTAGTATCAAGTTTTTGAATATAATCCGTAGAAATATAATTTCTGACATGACGAATTTAATGTATAGTTGGGGGAGCAAGCTGTTGAATGCTGATGTTACCTCTTAAGGCTAAGCAGAAGTTTCTCAAGGTTAGCTCAAATTTTACGTAAACCCACACGAGTGAAAGTGTAAAAGCCACTATTCTTTTTAAAAAAATATTTTTCGTTATTTACCTCGAAAAATTGTTAGAGGATCCGAATTCCCCAGTCAATGCTCACATGAGTCAAGTAAGGATTTTTGATCCCATAAGTCACTTTCGATTTTAAAAAATCTCAAAATACAGGGACCGATTTCAAAATCAATAAAATCTTGAAGGAGCAAAGGGTTAAAAAAATCTTAGAGTACCATGCATATTCTTTTTACAATAAGGACCAAAGGTAATAACTCAAATGAGACATGAACTCAAAACACCAAAGCTTTGAAGTCATCATCACCTTGGTGATCAACTTGTTGCAGCGGTGACAGCGAACAAGAGCTTGTTAAAGCAATAATGGATGACAGTGAAGCCATGGGAAAGCAGGTTGACGGAAGGTACCTATTAGGACCCACCTGACATTACTCCATTGTGCAGTGAAAGCAATGACCCTGATCAAGAACAATAAGGCTTAATCAGAGCAAGAAGGAATGGTGTGGCCAGAACTATTTCCAATAGGTCTCTTACAACAACAGGTCAATCGGCTCTGACATCACCGTCTTCAACCTCGAGTTCTGAATGTTGCAGATTGGAGATGTATAGCCCTGAATCATCAACTCCATAAGCATCCATTATCACAATCCGTCACATTTAGCAACAACATCTTGCGGAGGAAACAAGAGGGGAAGGACTGTTCATAGTCCTAGCTATATGAAGTTGATTGAGTCAACAAGGACCAAACAAAGAGCTTATGATTATATGAGTCTGAGTGGAGATTGTGGAAGCATTTGCACTAGTCCTGATCCTTCTGCCAATTTGTGGAAAGATATATGTGAGACGCTGGGAGACCACAAACCTTTGCTTAGTCAACTTTCAAGGGTTTTAAAGTTTTCAACAGCTTGTTGTGTAATTGAAGGGGGTCAGCGGGCTTAGTCAACTTTCCATGCTAAGCAACATGATGAGATCTACATCGTCTAATACAATTTCAATAGTTCATATTTGAAATTTTTAACTGATAATTTTTAAGTTAAAAAAATCATTTTTTGAGAAACTATCAGTTAAGAGATAGTAATTTTTATTTTAAATTTTATACCCACTAAAATATTAAACTACTAAAATTATAAGAATATACTAGATATGAACTGCCCAATTTTCATATGGACAATCAAGATTGGGCGCTCATTGCTCAGGTGGTGAGCATCCAAACTAGTGTGCTTTTGTGTTCAAGATTTGGTGCTCATTACTGTCAAATGTAGCTGAAAAAGAAAACACATATAATACATTTTTACTATCAAATGTAGATCCTCAAATATAGTAGTACAAACTAGAAGTTTATGAAGTATTGCATTCATAAAATTATTAATATCTGCCAGATGCAATAACTTACTTAAATGAAATATTCTTAATTCTCATATTCCAGCTAAAGGCGCTCTTATTTTTTATAAGACATGATAAAGTATGAGAGAATGATCATCCATTATGACAATCCGTCACATTTAGCAACAACACTCTTGCGGAGGAAACAAGAGGGGAAGGGACTGTTCATAGTCCTAGCTAGATGAAGTTGATTGAGTCAACAAGGACCAAACAAAGAGCTTATGATTATACGAGTCTGAGTGGAGATTGTGGAAGCATTTGCACTAGTCCTGATCCTTCTGCAATTTTGGAAAGATATATTTGAGACGCTGGGAGACCACAAACCTTGGCTTAGTCAACTTTCCAAGGGTTTTAAGTTTTCAACAGCTTGTTGTGGTAATTGAAGGGGGTCAGCGGGCTTAGTCAACTTTCCATGCTAAGCAACATGATGAGATCTACATCGTCTAATACAATTTCAATAGTTCATATTTGAAATTTTTAACTGATAATTTTAAGTTAAAAAAAATCATTTTTTGAGAAACTATCAGTTAAGAGATAGTAATTTTTATTTTAAATTTTATACCCATTAAAATATTCAACTACTAAAATTATAAGAATATACTAGATATGAACTGCCCAATTTTCATATGGACAATCAAGATTGGGCGCTCATTGCTCAGGTGGTGAGCATCCAAACTAGTGTGCTTTTGTGTTCAAGATTTGGTGCTCATTACTATCAAATATATAGCTGAAAAAGAAAACACATATAATACATTTTTACTATCAAATGTAGATCCTCAAATATAGTAGCACAAACTAGAAGTTTATGAAGTATTGCATTCATAAAATATTATTAATATCTGTCACATGCAATAACTGACTTAAATGAAAATTCTTAATTCTCATATTCCAGCTAAAAGCACTCTTATTTTTTTATAAGACATGATAAAAGTATGAGAGAATGATCATCCGTTATCACAATCCGTCACATTTAGCAACAACACTCTTGCGGAGGAAACAAGAGGGGAAGGGACTGTTCATAGTCCTAGCTATATGAAGTTGATTGAGTCAACAAGGACCAAACAAAGAGCTATGATTATGAGTCTGAGTGGAGATTGTGGAAGCATTTGCACTAGTCCTGATCCTTCTTCCATTTTTGGAAAGATATATGTGACGCTGGGAGACCACAAACCTTGGCTTAGTCAACTTTCCAAGGGTTTTAAGTTTTCAACAGCTTGTTGTTGTAATTGAAGGGGGTCAGTGGGCTTAGTCAACTTTCCATGCTAAGCAACATGATGAGATCACATCGTCTAATACAATTTCAATAGTTCATATTTGAAATTTTTAACTGATAATTTTTAAGTTAAAAAAATCATTTTTTGAGAAACTATCAGTTAGAGATAGTAATTTTTATTTAAATTTTATACCCATTAAAATATTCAACTACTAAATTATAAGAAATACTAGATATGAACTGCCCAATTTTCATATGACAATCAAGATTGGGCGCTCATTGCTCAGGTGGTGAGCATCCAAACTAGTGTGCTTTTGTGTTCAAGATTTGGTGCTCATCACTATCAAATGTATAGCTGAAAAAAAAAAACACTATAATACATTTTTACTATCAAATGTAGATCCTCAAATATAGTAAAACTAGAAGTTTGAAGTATTGCATTCATAAAATATTATTAATATCTGTCAGATGCAATAACTGACTTAAATGAAAATTCTTAATTCTCATATTCCAGCTAAAAGCGCTCTTAATTTTTATAAGACATGATAAAGTATGAGAGAATGATCATCCATTATTCAATCCGTAACATTTAGCAACAACACTCTAGCGGAGGAAACAAGAGGGGAAGGGACTGTTCATAGTCCATCTATATGAAGTTGATTGAGTCAACAAGGACCAAACAAAGAGCTTATGATTATACGAGTCTGAGTGGAGATTGTGGAAGCATTTGCACTAGTCCTGATCCTTCTGCCAATTTTTGGAAAGATATATGTGAGACGCTGGGAGACCGCAAACTTTGGCTTAGTCAACTTTCCATTATTTTTTAAAATTAAAGGATTAAAAATATTTTTTAAATTTAAGGATCAAACTGAAAACTTATATAAGCTTTAAATAACCAAATCTATATACTTTTGCCACAATATTTATGACCAGGTAAACATGAATTGTACTGTAATTTCATCCCACACACATGTAGAAATACTAGCCCCGGTCTTAATATAAGAGCTATAGTTAACTAATTTGAGTAGATTAAGAGCGTTTGTTAAATTAGTTATTTGTAATAAATAAATGTTATCTCTCCTAAAATATCCTTGTTAGTCATGTGTACGTATTAGCTAATAAAACTACCACTCGATAGAACATTTAAGATGTACAACTATTACAAGGACTACTTTAAAAAAACAGGATAAATATGAAAAACAAAGTGGATTAGGATCTTATATTTAAGACCAAATTGAGTGTCAAAGTAGTTTTTATGTTAAAGACCAAAGATAGTATATAATAATTATTGCACTGAACTACACTCTTTATTGAGAGTACTAAGATGGAGTTGGTCAGTTTGGATCACAAAACTTATTAGCAGAACTAAAACGAGCTCATAGTTTTAAGAGTAAATACTCATTGATTAGTTACTAACAAGATTTTCAGATTGATGACATAATTCAAATGTATATTCTTATGATATGTGAGTCATATTCTTGTTAATTGGATCGATTTTCAATAAAATGTATAATGCAAGTCTTTTTAGATTACTTTTTAGAATTTTAATAAATTGACAATAGTTGCTATGTTATTTTTTCTCTGCCAATCTTCCCAAGTGCACGTGTTCATAGATATAGAAAAGCCGGCAAATATTATTTTAGATCAATTAACCTTCGCAAGTTCTTAAAAAGTGCGCGCATGATTTAATAATTGAAATAGCTAACTGAATTATTGCCTTTTCTTTATAATCTCCTTGCCTTTAATGAGCTTCATCAAGCTTTGAAGAATGAATGAAAACTCTTTTTCTAGCATAGCTATTTTTTTTTTTAATATACTAATATAAGAGGAAATCACTAGAAGCTTTCGAGATGTAATCAGAAAAAAAATCCCACAATAACTTATTAGTATTAAATATTTGTCATTTTTGTACTGTATATGCTCACTTGTTATGAAATTTTTTAGTAATGATATTGCTTAATCTCATAGTGAGTAATTTTTTCCTTAATATAATGCCAAAGCCCTTGAGACTTAGTAATAATGTTAGGCTCGCAAAGACTTAGTAATAATGTTGGGCTCGCATTTTGCAGTGTTGATCATGGTTCAACAATAATAAGACCCAAATACAAAACGCTACTATTTACAATATAACAAATATTATATTTTGTGACTTTTACCTATAGGTTCCATAATTGCTTGTCAAACTAGATCAAAACCCAGTTACGTAACAAAATAATCGATCATCAATTATAATACCCTCCCTCACCCAACTTAATTGAATTTCGGGTAATTTTATTTCATTTTAGCACATGGTATCACAGTTTAGAATAAGGACTAGAGTTTCCTTGACATGGAGGAGAAAACTTAATAACATATTCAAATATTATTATTATTTTTTTAATAAAAATACGATAAATGAACATCTCTTTTCATTCACCTATCTATTCGGTTTCATTAATCCCTTCATTTATACATATATACTTGTTTTATCACACGTCTTCACATAATTAATTGCTAGGGTGATGTCTTATTCAAATGAAAAATACTTGTAGATCACATAATTCAATTAAAGAAAAGATAGATAGGTACTGAAAATGATATATAAATAATAATACCTTAGAATATCATATAAATATAAATTCATTAATTAAATTGTGTTTGCAAGTCTAATCACAATAGATTCATCGGGACTCAATAATAAAGTTCCATTCCATTCCACATCAGTATATCAATTCTCGTGCATTGTTAATTTTGGGAAAAATAATTTTCCAGATACTTCTCAATCTATTTGCCGATATTATAAAAAAAAGTGCAGTAGACCTGTCTATTGTGTTGTTTATAGTGGTGCTTTGTCAATTTTTTATTAAAAAAAATCAAGGAGTAGGATATAGTAACATTTCAACATTTAATTGGAATTATACATACATAAAAAATTGCACTTACTCTCAATAAACTTGTGTGATTAATCATAAACCTTAATCTTAACTGTGCTACCCTTTTTATAGTAGGCGTAAGTAGTATGAATGAGACGTTGCTCTCCGCATTTAACGGAGACAATTCATATTTCATAATAGTAAGATTCATTACAAACTTTTCATTATATATATACATACAATTATGTGTGTGCGTGTTATGAACCTCACACTAGAGAGCCTCATAATGTGGTGGACTTTATAAGTTCAAAATGGCTTCTCATTTCTAATGGACTAATCTTTTGATATTGAGCTATCACTTCTTACTTTAATATACAATTATCATATTGGTGCCTTTTTTGAGAACCCAATGTCACAAAAAGGCTATCCATGTAGAGTCTGACTAATAGGAGTTGGAGTGAAGTGCTGTGTTGTTTCGAGGGAGGTCCATTGTTATGAGCTCCATATTTGGGAGCTTTACAAGTGTGTTGAGATTTATAAGTTCAAAAAGATTTTTTCTCTTAATAGGCCAATCCTTCGAGATTGAACTCTCTTTAACTTAGCTTATGCTTATCACAATATTATATCACTCTTCCAGTCCTAAATATAAACCCATTTGATAATGTTAATTATACAACTAAATAGGTTTTATAGAGGAAGATTATATATATATATATATATGTAAAACGTCGCTGCTACAGACAAAAATGGAAGAAACTGATAACGATATACCATCCGGGGCCACAATTATCACGTGTACAAAGCATATTTAATTTGAAACACACATAAGTTTGCACATACAATTGAAAACTATAAGAAACAGGGAGTATTGAATATTAGAAATTTTTTGTTGATAATTATTTAGAGGTGTACAATCTCTTGATTGCTTGGAGTTTGTTAACGACCACAGTCATGGGCTGCAGCCTCTCCGATGGCCCATTGCAGAGCAAGACACACCCACTTGCACCAGCGAACCCAAGCATTCTTCCATTCCCTCTCCCTTTCCTGTTTCCCTTCCTATATAGCTTCTCCGAAATATATCTCTTCATCTTCATCTTCAGATAGCAGAAAAGGATCAACTATTCCATGGCATGATTGGGCAAAACCATTTCAGCATATTGGTGAATTCCCATGCCGCCTTCAAATTCCTCATCTGTGGGTCTTTTTCCGGTGAAAATCTCCAATAATAGTATCCCATAGCTGTATATATCTCCCAGTGTTGAAGGTTGCCCACCCACCCATACTCTGTAAACATTTCATTTTTCAAAATCCATACAAATTGACACCGCATATTGAATTCAATGAAACTTGTAGAAATTAGAAGAACTTTCATATTATGTGTGTGTGAGCAATGAAAATGTACCTGGTGGAATGTACCCAATAGAACCCTTTGGGTAACCTGACATTACTGAGTGTTGTTTGGACGTGGAAGACTCGCTTGATTCCTCGTATAGAAGGTTTGCTAGTCCAAAGTCACCCACATGTGCTACCAAATCATCATCAAGCAGCACATTGCTTGGCTTTACATCACAATGCACGATCCTTGTTTGGCAAAAGTTATGCAGGTATTCAAGTGCACATGCAACATCAATTGCTATGTTCAGCCTTTGGATGAATGTCAATCTCTTGTTCTCCTGTTGCACATTATCTCTTGGATGTATCCAATCATCTAGATTTCCGTTGGACATGAACTCAAACACCAAAGCTTTGAAGTCATTGCCTTGGTGATCAATGCTTGATACAGCAGTTATGATCTTAAGAAGGTTCCGGTGCCTTATTCCTCTCAAAGCTTTGCATTCGTCAATGAAACTCCTTGAAGCTCCTCTTTGTTGAAGATTTAATACTTTCACTGCTACTAATGCTCCATCACCTGCTAGAGTTCCTTTGTATACTGAACCAAATGTTCCCGAACCTATCAAGTTTTCTTGAGAGAACCCACCGGTGCATCTAGCTAGTTCTGAGTAAGAAATTGCCGGGTTCAAATCCCTTGTACTGATTGCACTTGCCTCTGATCTTTTTCTTGCTCGTTTTCCTATTAAAAGAGTGCAAGAAAGCATGATAGTAGTATGACTACTGCCAGGGTACTTGCAAGAGGGATTGTCAACTTGGGGGCAAGAGGTTTTCTAGACAATCTGGCCGTGCAAGCAGATAGATTAAATTCTGGGATACCACCGCAGAGCTTGCTGTTTCCATAAATTGAAGTGGAAGTTGCGTTCTTTAAGATCCCTGCCTTTGGTACTTCACCCTCAAAGTTATTGTAAGAAAGATTGAGATGCTTGAGAGCTAAATCACCGAGGAATTCAGGAATCTTCCCAGACAAGTTATTACGTGAAAGATCGATATCTTCTAAACCTCTCAATCCCTCCAAACTATGAGGAATCTCTCCTTCGAACAAATTACCCTGCAAGTGCAGCCCCTCCAAGCTGACACATTTTCCAAGAGAAGACGGAATGACACCAGAAAAGTTGTTCTCTGAGAGTATTAGCTGTGTTAGACTATGTAAATTTCCCACATCATCTGGTAAAGGTCCCGCAAGAAGATTATTAGAGACATCCAAGTACATTGAAAGCGAAGAAATGCCAATCACTTGTTTTGGCATGGTGCCACTGAGCTTGTTATTGTAAAGACTCAGTACAAGAAGCTGCCGACAATTTCCGAGGCTTAAAGGTATACTTCCCTCAAAGGTGTTATCCTCCATGAAGAGCAGTGTTAATGAAGTTAAGTTTCCTAGAGACCAAGGGATTGTTCCTGAAAATCTGTTGCCATTCAAATCCAAACGGCCCAAATTTTGGAGTTTACCTATTCCATCAGGGACACTGCCGGTTAAAAGGTTTCCCTCCAATCCCAGGGTTTCCAAATTAGCAAGATTTCCAATTGCAGCAGGGATGCTTCCATATAAACTATCTCCACCTAATGTTAATTTTCTTAATCTACTTGATAAATTAGCTATTGAGCTGGGCAACTCTCCTCCAAACATATTTCCTCTAAGACCTAAAACTTCCAGTTCAGTGCAATTAACTAGAGAAGTAATTTGAAAACTCAGGCCGTCATCATCTTTTCCATTAGATACAACCCTATTGTCATCAAAATTGAGCCAAAATAAACTTTTCAAAACTCCTATGTTCCTAGGCAACGTTCCAGTTAGAGCATTTTCAGCAAAATCAAGAAGTTTTAGCCTTGAAGCATTTACCAATGATATTGGAATAGTTCCGGTGAAATTGTTGACTGCTCCGCCAAAAATCTCAAGGTTAGGAAGACTTAATCCAACATCAGGTGGTATACTACCTTGCAGTATGTTCTGACCAACAGTGAAGTAGTACATGGAGGAAATGTTGTAAATAGAAGGAGGAACTGAACCCGATAAGTAATTACCATTTAGTCCAAGAAATGTCAAGCCTGATAAATAGCCCATCTCTTTTGGTATGGTTCCATGGAAGTTGTTCACTCCAAGCCCAATTTTAGATAAAGAAGACAAATTTCCAATCCATGTTGGAATGTTTCCTGTTAAATTGTTATTACCTGCATATAAAATCCTCAGTTCCTTACAGTGACTTAGATTACTTGGTATACCTCCAGTGAAGTAATTAAGGGTGATGACTAGAGTTTGAAGGTGTGGCAGACGTCCCACTTCATTAGGAAATTCACCGCGGAAGCTGTTGATGCTTAGATTGAGTAGTCTGAGGAATGTGAGGTTTCCTATTGAAGGTGGAATTGTGCCAGTCAATCTCTGCTGTCCAAGGCTCAGTTGCACCACCCGTCTAGTGGAGATGTTGCAGGTGATTCCTATCCATTTGCAATGATGGAAGGAGTTGTTCCAGGAACTCAATATTTTGAATGGATCTTCAGATATCCGACTCTTTAAGTCAAGCAAGGCTTGAAAATCAGTTTCATTTCCTTGTAGGGTCACCGTTGCCGAGCCAAATGTTGAGCTCATGCACAAAAGAAGCAATCCACTGAGAATTTGTAGTGCCAGGATTTCAGAACTTGTACAGCGGTGGCTCATCTTTTTTTAAGTGCAGTTGTGAATCTAACTCTAGCAATTGTAAAGGTAGGATTGTTACGCGACGGGATCAAGTTACAAGGAGAGTAAGAGAATCTTTGGCGTTACAAAGGAAAGGGAATGACCAAAGTTTGATATTCTTACAGATATGCAATACAGAAGCAATTTCTGTAATTATTTGTTTTTCTAAACCCAGATAAATCATAAAAGATAGCGTGGGGAGAATTAGGTCCACTCGTCGTTAAGATAGGAACAAGTGATCAACTTTTGCGATATTTTTATGACTTTTGATGGTAGCTAACCTAATCCGTAGAAATGTAATTTCTGAAAGGACAATTTAATACTACTTTCTATTCTAAATATAAGAGCTAATTGACTAATTTGAACAGATTGAGAAAATTTATTAAATTAGTTATAATAAATGGGTATTACCTTTCTTAAAATATCCGTACTAATCTTATGTATTAGCTGAAACTATCATTTGATAAAATATTTAATATATACAACTACTCTAAAAATTACTTTGAAAAAAATAAATAAATATGAAACACAAAATGGATTGGGGTCTTACATGTAAGACCATATTTAAAAAACAAACTAATTCTTATATTAAATATCAGAGGTAGTATATAGCTGGGGGAGAAAACTATTGAATGTGTGGATGTTATCTCCTTCAGACAAGGCAGAAGTTTGTCAAGGTTAGCTCAAATTTTACGCATGTAAACCCACATAAGTGAAAGCGTAAAACCCACTCTTTTTTTCAAAAAAAATATTTTTCATTATTTGAAGTCCAAAAATGGTTAGAGGATCCAAATTCCCCCGTCAACGCTCACATGAGTCAAGTATGGATGTTTAATCCCATGAGTCACTTGTGATTTTAAAAAATCTTAAAATACGGCGATCGATTTCAAAATCAATAAAATCCTGAAAGAGCAAAGGTTTAAAAAATCTTAAAGTACCATGCATATTCTTTTTACAATAAGGACCAAAGGTAATAACTC
Organism: Neltuma alba; assembly: GCF_004799145.2. Lineage (NCBI taxonomy): Eukaryota > Viridiplantae > Streptophyta > Magnoliopsida > Fabales > Fabaceae > Neltuma > Neltuma alba. The sequence continues at coordinate 12,711 of NW_021636981.1, read as the reverse complement.
AATGAGACATGAACTCAAAACACCAAAGCTTTGAAGTCATCACCTTGATGATCGATAGTTATTGATGCAGCAGTTATGATCTTGAGGCAGTGAACAAGACCTTGTTAGAACAATAATGGATGAGAGTGAAGTCATGGGAAAGCAGGTTGATGGAAGGTTCCTATTAGGATACACCTGGCATTACTCCATTGTACAGTAAAAGCAATGACCTTGTTCAAGAACAATAAGGCTTAATCAAAGCAAGAAGGAATGGTGTGGCCAGAACTATTTCCAATAGTTCTCTTACAACAAGTCGATCGGCTCTGACATCATCGCCTTCAACCTCGAGTTCTGAATTCTTCAGATTTGATGAATAGACCTAAATCATCAACTTCATACACATCCAGATCACAATCTGTACCATTTAGCAATAATACCCTTGCGGAGGAAACAAGAGGGGAAGGGACTGTTCATAGTCCTAGCTATATCAATCGGACTGAGTCAACAAGGGTTTTAATTTTTCAATAGCGTGTCGTGAGAGTTGAACGGGACAGTGGGAGCCAATTGCCGTGATAAGCAACATGATCATCATTAGTGAAATCTACATTATCCAAATTCAATTTCAATAGCTCAGATTTAAAATTTTTAAATGATAGTTTTTAAATGAAAAAAATCATTTTTGAGAAACTATCAGTTAAGTAGTTGTCGTTTTTATTTTAGATTCTATATGCATTAAAGAAGAATAAAATTATATTAGATATGAACCATCCAATTTTGATCCGGACAATCAAGATTTAGTGCGGTGGTGAGCATCCAAACTAATTCAGGATAGTGTACATTTGCATTCAATGCTGATGAGCACTTGATACTCATATAAGTACCTAGAGAATACAAGTAGTTTTCTATGAAAAAGAAAATAGCATACTACGTAAAATTATTGAATTTTGTGAATTGCGAATGATGAATAAGTCTTTTATTTCCTTTTTAATAAAGATTTTGAAATTTGTAAAAACATAGTTAACTTTGAATAAGATAATTTGTAAAAATAAAATACATTGCCAAGCATCGATTTACTTATAGACAACTAATTACATCCGTGAGACATAAAAATGATTCATAATGTAAACAAGAACAAGTCATGCTTTCTGCTAGTAAAATTAATTAGATTAATCATACAATGTTACATTTTTTTTGCCATCAATCCATATAATGTTATTAGACTTCATGAATAATTAAACAAAAACAAGTGACCATGCAGTGGGAAAAACTATGTATAGGCAATTTTTTTTTTTAAAAAAAAATGTAGACCATTTGAAGGGTTTACAAACTTATCCGCCTTTTTTTTTTTTTATCTATCTATCTATTTATTTACTTGCCAACAACAAACTTATCTGCTATCTTCCCAACCAGCGTATTTATGGGTTACACAGGCGGAGATGAGAGCTATTCGATATAAATATGCAATGTTATTCTTTTTGCCGGAAATAAATATGTAATTTTAGAATCTAAATGTTTTAATTTAATTAAAAAAATATTTTTTTCCTGGGTTGGCATGGAGGCCGATTCCAAGTCTAAGCACATCTATTCCAAGCTCCAACAGCTATATTTCATCGGGGAAATTGAATTTTTCTTTTTCTATGGTCATGTTTGCGGAAAATTATTACGGGTATAATGTTAATATTTTTTCAGATTTTATTTTCAACGGGTAAAATTTTTTTGAGAGCCATCTTTTTTTTTTTGGCCAACCCAGAGCCATTTATTAATTGCTGCATGTGACATAGAGTACCAATTTGCTTATTCAACGGCAATAATTCATTTTAGAAACTGTTTTTTCTCCTTTAGTCATCGTATCTTTGGAAAACAATTACGGATATAATGTTAAAAAAATTTTATTTTCCACAGCCATATATTATTAACTGCTGCATGTGATATGCCAATCTGCTTTCAATGACTATAATTCTTTTTTGCTTTTGCCAGAGGCTATAATTTATTTCAGAAATTAATTATTTTTTCTTTTTCTTTGATATGTTTTTGGAAAATGATTAATGATGATAAATAATCTTTTCTAGATTTTATTTCCAACCGCTAGTGTTTACAGTCTGGAAACTGGAAAATACAATTCATTTTAGAAACTGATTTTTTCTCCTTTAGTCATTTTTTTTGGAATATGATTACGGGTATAATGTTAAAAACTTTTTCTAGATTTTATTTTCAACGGCTAATAATTTCCACAGCCTTCTATTATTAATCGCTGCATGAGATATAGCAATATGCTTTCAACTGCTATAATTCTTTTTTTTTTTTGGGCGAACGGCTATAATTCATTTTAGAAATTAATTATTTTTTCCTTTTTTTCAATATGTTTTTGGAAAATGATTACGGTAATGACGTTAAAAAATCTTTTCCATATTTTATTTCCAAAGGCTAGTATATACAGTCTGGAAAATATAATTCATTTTAGAAAATGATTAAAATCATTTCCAGATTTTATTTCCAACGGTTCATTCTGTTTAAGCAAAAGAGCATAGAGAGAACTGTTTGATGATTCCGAAGGAACGCTCCCTAAGCAGGACCCGGAGAAGAAGAATCACCGAGCAGAGGCATTCTTTTGCGTCTGCTTTTGTTTAGTGTCCTTTTATTTTGATGCTTCAGTTTGATTCATCTTCGTTTATGGTGGATGATGCTCTTGCTTCTACCATGGCCACTGCAGTAGTCCGAGCTGCTCCTAAAGATTTCATTCTATATGTGTTTTGAGGTTTCTTAACAAGTGGGATTTTCACTGCTCGGCTAATTTTATCATACTGAGGCCAAGCTATTCTTATTGCTCTGTTTTTCAAATCATTTCCTGCAGAACTTTTTTATGGTTTCAAGGGTTTATGAGCATCTCATGCATAAACATTTTAGCAGCAGTGTAACTTGGTTCCATTATAATTAAGGCCTCCTAATGTTAACACAATATTCACCTGCAAACATTGCTTTTTCTTCTGTGGCTCTTGTAGAAATCTTAATTACGGTGTGCCATTGTTTTATTAACTTGAAATAATTTCTGTGCCAAACTAACACACACTTCTCCTTGCTTCGTACGTATCATGGGACCAGAAGAGGTGTGGGAGTGATTGTCTGATGATCAGAATCAGACGGCCAGGATTGAGGATTTGGACATAGATAAGTGTAGGGTGGTCTCATAGAAAGAAAGGACCAGCAAAGTAGGTAACAAGAAACTGAACCTGGGAGTTGTTTTGGTGTTGTAGTTGTTATACTACCTCCAGTTCTAATTATAAGAGCTAGTTGACTAATTTGAGAAAATTAAGAAAATAAATTAAGTTAGTTATTTGTAATAAATATGTGTTATCTTTCCTAAAATACCCTTACTGATCAAATGTATTGGCTAAAACTACAATTATTAGAAGAACTACATTGAGAAAAAATATATAAATATGAGAGACAAAGTAGACTGGAGTCTTATATTTAGGACCAAAATATATGTCAAATAAGGTCTTATATTAAAGACAGGAGGTATTACAACTTAGTATTCACTATCATCTCTCTTTATACTCACTTGTGACCGCATGCATTTATGTATTAATTTACTGCTCATGTCCAATCAAGTTCTCACTTTGTTGAGTCCTGGGTTTCATGTATGATAAAAGAGGATGTCGAAGTGCAGAAATTATTGGATGATTATAGGAGACAAGTTGCTATATTCTCTTTGAGCTCAGGCAATTTATTCTGAAATATCAGCTGAAATCCACTTATCTTCTGTTTTATGTGAATACGGTGAAGAAGCTTTTTGCTGCATTTTGGGATAAAGGGTCTATTTGGGTCAGCATTTACTGACCTAAAAGCACCTTAAATTATAATATAAATTGGGTTGAGCAACAAGGTCTGTTTGGGAGAGCTTAAGTCCTATTGGGCTTATTTATTTTTTAGGCTACTGAATGCTCAATGGAAATAAGCTTCTGACAGGAGCTTATCAATTATTTGAGAAGAGCTTTTACCAAATTTTAGCCGTTGTGCGTGTCAAGAGCTTATCAATTTTTTTCTCTCCCATCCAGCTTTTCCCAGACTCACGAGCTTATCAATTTTTTTCTCTTAGCCGTTGTGCGTGTCAGGAGCCAATTTGTGCATGTCAGGAGGTTATCAATATTATCTCAAATCTTTTTTTTATGTTTCAATTTATATTTAAAATATTTTTTTTTATGATTTCTTTAAAATTTTAAATTTTAATTCACTCATTAAATTTGATTTCTTCATATTAAATTATTTTAATTTCATTATATTATGTGAAATCAATTTTTTTCATTTTTCATTATTTATTAAAACTCATACCCATTTTGGTAATTTTTCAGCCAAACTTACTTTTACTCAACTATAATCCAAACAAGCTTTTACCAATTTCACTTTTGCAAACTAACTTTTCTGAACTTCAATCCAAATACAATTCAGCTTATCCAATTTAACTTTTACCAACTTCACTTTTCCATAAGCTACTTTTCCTATAAGCTGCTTTTCCAATCGTTGATCCAAACGGACACAAAGTTTGGTGGAGTCTTCCACAAGGCTTTCACCAATTCATTTACGGTAAGATAAGGTAAGCTGGTGAGTCCAAGACAAAGAAATAAGTTAAATTAATAAACTTGTAAATTGGGTTTTGTTATTCCACTTCATTTTTGTCCATGATTATTTGACTGTTTTTTCAGGCTTAAGCTACACCAAAGTGCAGTTTAATATGATAATTATATAAAGAATATCTCGGCTGAAATATTTAAGCTGATCAACTTCAACTTTAGAAAGCAAAACCAATGTATTCACTTGAATATCACACAACAGATTCAAAACTATTTACTTAGAGATACTATACTCAATCATGAGTTCCATTTTTGCTTTAAAAAAACAAATAATCGAGCAAAGAATTTAGTTTTCGTATTGGAACCACTTGTGCATAATATTTTATCGAAAAAACATATTTTTTCAAGAAGTGTTTGAAATTTCAATAAATAGTGTGATTTATTTCAAAAAGTTGAAGCAATTTCTTGCTTCGATGGTTACATATTTCTAGGACTCCTTGAATTATCGTCTCACGTTAGCTTTTTCCTGAATATTCTGATTGAGGTGATACAAGTATTTAAACTATCTTTTGTATTTTTTTTTCACCAAAACTGTATTTAGTACCTCAAATCCAGATTATATACAATGCTTGGTAAGAAATGACAAAATGGGTATAAAAATTCATCTGTTTTGGGAATATACCAGTGGTCGCTGCATGGAAGTTAATAATTAGAATATAAGTGTGCATGTATTTTGCAATCATGTAGGCAACTAGAGTAAATGAAACTTGTTTGTCTTAGGGTGTGTTTGGGTGACACTCCAAACCATGGTTTGGAGATTAAGTCACCCAAACACCCACCCAAAAACCAAAACCATGGTTTTGGGTCAAAACCATGGTTTTGGCTCCAAAACCATGGTTTTGGAAAAAGCAAAAATTTTTGTTTTTGGAGAAAAGAGGGAGAGTGTGAGAGCCTATAGAATATGTATTTTATTATTTTTTTTATAAACATATTTTTTATAAACATATTTAATATTATATTTTATAAATATATATACATATTAATTATTTATTAATTATATTATCTTATATATTATTAATTATGTTGGTAAAAAATATATTATTAACAATTTTATTCCTTCAAATTAAAATATATCATAAAATCTATTTTTTTGTAATTATCATATTAACTTATGTCTTTTTTTTAGTAATTTGTATATATAAAAAGTGTTTCTGATAACAACTATCCAAACACTCTCACTTCTCAGAATCACTTTTTTACAAAATTTATTCTTCACAGAATCTATTCTCCCCAGAATCTATTTTCCAGAATTACTTTTCCAAACCACGGTTTGATTTCATCCAAACACATTAATCAAAAGTATTCTTTGGGCTTTCCCAAAATATCTTTATATCAAATAAATGTGATTGGCCTAAAACTAAAATGAAACGGACACATTCATATTTTTCCGGTTTGCTTTTATTCTCTGTCTTCCTATTCCTTTCTTTTAATTAATGCGAAATTGGTTGTGGCATTTTGTGAAGATTCTAATTCTAATTATGTATTTGTAGAAATGCATATGGAGGTAATTAAATCTTCCCCATACATCACTCAAGATTTGTGTACAGAGGATGCTAAAGCTAATAATTATACTCCTCTGATCCTTAATATAGGACCTAATTATTAAATTAATTTTGGTCCTAAATATAAGATCTATTTTTCATATTTATCAAATTTTCCTAAATTGCCCCTATAGATACTCCTTTAACCATAATCAAGTAAGTGAGGGAAGGATGATATTAAGAAAAATAATTATGGTATTTTAGGAAAAATAAGTAATATTTATTATAATTAACTAACTCACCTAACATTTTTAATCTAATCAAATTAGTTTAAATAGACCTTATATTAAGAATTGCAAAAATATAACATTTGAAGCCTAATAAAATTTCGCCGGCCCTAGTTCTGTCAGCAATATTTTTATGCTATACCTTTTGAAAGCCCGCATTTAGATGAAGTCGACTTGTTGAAGATTGACCAACATCTTCCGTGCTTAAGGTCTCAACTCATGTAAGTACAGTGGCATCCTGACTAATAGCTATAACTTTTGGTTTAATGGTTTCACTTGATCTTTCATGCCTTGGTTCAATGCTAGCTTTCTGCCTAGTAATTGCACTTGATCCTACATGTTACAGGTGGACTAACACTGTAATTTTTGGTTTAATGGTTGTGCTTAATTTTACAGGTCTTATTTCAACGTTGACCTGATATTTATGCTTGATCTTACAAGTGGTATTAGAGCAACATCATGAGTTTGACTTCCCAAGTATTGTTGGGAGATTCTTTGAGAAAGTTTGTGGTTGCGCTTCATCCTACAAGTGGTATTAGAGCGAGGTCATATGTTCAACTATTCAAGTATTGCATGAAGGATTCCTGGAGAAGGTTTAGCCAATGTCTCCCTCGTGTTTTGATGACTTCACATCTTAAATCATGGCACTAGTAGTATTAATAGTAGCGTTTGATCCTACAAGTGGTATTAGAGTGAGGTTATGGCTTCAGCTTCTCGGGTGGTGGGGATTCTAGGAGGAAGTTTGGCCCATATAAACTCTCTACGAAATTGTTCCTAGCCTATTGTCTTCAAGTTTGAACTAAAATAAACGGTTCAGGACAGGAAATATTTCAAGGTTTGGAGGAAGACTTGAAGCAGCATTAGCGGGTATATCATCTTGCAAATGATTGTTCTATCTAAACAACATTGAGATAGAATATAAATGTAAATGAAATTCTGTAAACTGAGGAACAGTGCCAAATAGGCAATCCCCAAATAGAACAAGAACTGTCAAGCCAAACAAATGGCCTATCTCATTTGGCATGCGATGCCTCCATAGAATTTGTTCACTGCAAGAATTAATCGGGATACAGAAGACAAATTCCCTATCCCTGTTGGGATTTTTCCCGTGAAATTGTTATTAAATTCCTCATCTCCTTCCAGTGACCTAAAAACTACTTGGAATACTCCCTCCAAAGTCATATCGCTAATGCTAAGATTTTGAAGCTGCAGTAGACGTCCCAATTCATGACATAATTTCAAATTCAAAGTCAATCTTTTTATTCAATAATACTCAACATAATAATAAAAATATACTTTAGTCTTAAACTTAAAAACATATTTATCAATTTCTCTTGTGGACATGGTTGAATGGTCAGAGATAATTCAAAAGCATAGTAACATGTTGGTGCAGAAATTTTGCATACTACAATACATTTTTTATCTCTATAGATAACCTCAAGTTAATAGTAATATGGTGGCAAGTAGTGTAAATTTTTAATACATTTTTACAGTAAACATGAGGGGAAAAAAACATATCATAAAATCAATGATTAAAAAAAAATGGAACAAACGAATGGGCTTACAAAAGCATAATTATTTGGAGATGTACAATTTTTTGATTGCTTGGAGTTTGTTAACAACCTCAGTCATAGACTGCAGCCTCTCTGATGGCACATGTGCAGAACAAGATACTCCCACCTGCATCAACGAACTCAAGCAATCGTCTATTAACCTCCGTCTTCCACTTCCTTTCCTTATTGCTCTCTCCTCTAAGCGTATATCTTCATCTTCATCTTCTTTTTCAGATAGTAACGAACGATCAGCTATCTCCATTGCATAATTGGGTAAAGCCCTTGCCACATACTGGTGAATTCCCATCCCACCTTCAAATTCATCATTTGTGGGTCTTTTTCCTGTTAAAATCTCCAATAATAATATCCCATAGCTGTATACATCTCCCAGTGTTGAAGGTTGCCCACCCAAACCATACTCTGTAAATGTTTCACTTTTCAAAATCCAGACATATTGACACAACATATTGAATTCAATGAAACTTGTATGGAATTCAAAACTTTTAGATTATCTATGTGAACAGTAAAAATATACCTGGAGGAATATACCCAATTGAACCCTTTAAGCTGCCTGATATTATTGAGTGTTCTAAAGAAGAGTCGCTTGATTCTTCATATAGAAGGGTTGCTAGCCCGAAGTCACCCACATGGGCTACCAAATCATCATCAAGGAGTACATTGCTTGACTTTACATCGCAATGCACGATAGGTGTTTGACAAAAGTGGTGGAGATATTCCAATGCAAAAGCAACATCAATTGCGATGTTCAGCCTCTGGATGAATGTTAATCTCTTGCTCCCCTGTTGCACATAATCTCTTGGATGTATCCAGTCGTCTAGATTTCCATTAGGCATGAACTCAAACACCAGAGCTTTGAAGTCATTACCTTGGTGGTCAATGCTTGATGTTGCAGTTATGATCTTGAGGAGGTTTCGATGCCTTATACTTCTCAGGGCTATGCATTCATCAATGAAACTCCTTGAAGCTCCTCTTTGTTGGAGATTTAATACTTTTACTGCGACATATGTTCCATTACTTGCAAGAGTTCCTTTGTATACCGAACCAAAACTTCCTGAACCGATCAAGTTATTTTGGGAGAACCCACCGGTGCAACTAGCTAGTTCTGAGTAAGAAATTTCTGAATTAAAATCCTTTGTAGTGATTGCATTGGCTTCTAATCTCCTTCTTGTTCTTTTTAGTACGAAAAAATATGCGATGAAGCATGAAAAAAGGAGTACAAGTGCTAGGGTGCAAGCAAGAGGTATCAACACCTTGAGGGCAAGATATTTTCCCGACGAAGAAGCCTTTCTGGCTGTGCAAGTAGATAAGTTAAATTCTGGGATACCTCCGCAGAGCTTGCTGTTTCCGTATACTGAAGTGGAAGTTGCATTTATAAAGATCCCTGCCTTTGGTACTTCGCCATCAAGGTCATTGTAAGATAGATTGAGATGCTTGAGGGCTTTAAACTTGCTTAGGAATTTAGGAATCGTCCCAGACAAATTGTTGCGTGAAAGATCTATATCTTCTAAACCTCTCAATCCCTCCAAACTCTGAGGAATCTCTCCTTTGAACAAATTGCCCTGCAAGTGCAGCCGTTCCAAGCTGACACATTTGCCAATAGAAGAAGGAATGACCCCAGAAAATTTGTTGTTTGACAGTACTAATTGCGCCAGATTATGTAAATTTCCCACTTCATCTGGTAAAGGTCCAGTCAAAACATTATTAGAGACGTCCAAGTACACTGAAAGTGAAGAAATGCCGATCACTGATTTTGGTATCGTGCCATTGAGATTGTTGTTATAAAGACTTAGTACCAGAAGCTTTTGACAATTTCCAAGGCTTAAAGGTATACCTCCTTCAAAGTTGTTTTCCTCCATGAAGAGCCTTGTTAACGAAGTTAAGTTTCCTAGAGACGAAGGGATTGTTCCTGAAAATTTGTTGCCATTCAAATACAAACCGTCTAACGTTTGGAGCTTACCTATTCCATCAGGGACGCTACCAGCTAGAAGGTTTCCTTCAAATCCTAGAATGCCTAAATTAGTAAGTTTGCCAACTGCACTAGGGATGCTTCCATATAATGCATTGGAACCTAGAGTGAGTTTTTCTAATTTGCTTGATAAGTTAGCAATTGAGCTTGGTAATTCTCCTCCAAACATATTTTGAGCAAGGCCCAAAACTTTGAGTTCAGTGCAATTAACCAGGGAAGGAAGAAAATTTAGGCCATGATCATCATTTTTCCCAATTGCTCCTAGGCTATTGACTTCAAGGCTGAACCAAAATAAACGGTTCAAGACTCCTATGTTCTTAGGCAGTGTTCCAGTGAGAGCGTTGACAGAAAAGTCAAAAAGTTGTAGCCTTGAAGCATTTAATAATGATGCAGGAACAGTTCCCGTGAAATTGTTGGCTCCCCCAGCAAATATTTCAAGGTTAGGAAGACTCAAACCAACATCAGGTGGTATCTTACCTTGCAGATTGTTCTGAGCAACACTGAAGTAGAATATAGAGGAAATGTTGTAAATTGAAGAAGGAATTGTACCCGACAGATAATTCCCAAATAGTATGAGAACTGTCAAGCCTGATAAATGGCCTATCTCATTTGGTATGCCTCCATGGAATTTGTTTCCTGCAAGTATTAACCGGGATAAAGAAGAAAAATTCCCTATCCAAGTTGGGATTTTCCCTGTGAAATTGTTTTTACCTGCAAATAAAATCCTCAGTTCTTTGCAGTGACTTAGATTACTTGGAATACTCCCTCCAAAGTCATTGCCGCTGATGCTTAGATTTTGAAGGTCCAGTAGACGTCCCACTTCAGGAGGAAACTCACCATGGAAGCTGTTGAAGCTGAGGTTGAGTTCTCTGAGAAATGTGAGGTTTCCTATAGAAGGTGAAACTGTGCCAGCCAATCTCCGTTGTCCAAGGCTCAGTTGCACCACCCTTCCATTGGAGATGTTGCAGGTGATTCCTACCCACTTGCAGTGATGGATGGAGTTGTTCCACAAACTCATTATTTTGAATGGATCTTGAATTATCCGACTCTTGAAGTCAAGTAAAGCTCGAAAATCAGTTTCATTTCCTTGTGGCATCGCTGTTGCGGAGCTAAATGTTGAACTCATGCACAAAAAGAGATATCCTCTAAGGACTCGTAATGCTAGAATCCTGTAGTTTGCCCAATAGTGGCTCATCTCTTTTTAAGAACAGATCTGAATCCAACTCTGGCAGTGGTGAATGTGAAGAAACATGGAACTACAATCGTAATATTGGAAGCAACGTGGAACTAGGAATGTAAAGAAAGGATAAAGATTAAGCTTCATAGATATGCAATACGGTAGCAATTTCTTTTTCTTTTCCCTCAAATACGAAAGTGTGGTAGAGAAGTCCACACTTCTTGAAAATGAAAACAACTGATCCGTTGTGGTGACGTTTTCATAATCTGATAGCAGTAGTTTATCCAATCTCCAGAACTTTAATTTCTAGTGATGACACATTTCACGGACAGTGGGGAGAGCAGAGAATTGAATATGCTGATGTATTAGTATACCTACTCTCCTGAAAATTGAGGACAAGGTTTGTTCAATTGTCCTTGCCCCAAAAATTACATTCATATTCGGAGACTTGATTATCATAGTTACCTTGCACTCAAAAAAGATAATTAGATTTTAAGTTGTTAATAAATAAGTCTTATACATTTAACATATTTCACACAGACAAAAAAAAAACCTTAAACTGCATTAACTTTTTATTAAAATGTAACAACTTTTCAACTTCATTCCTATTTAATATATACACCTTTTAAAAAAATAACTATCTATACTATAATAAATTAAGGACAATATAGTACATTCATGGTAAAAATTTAATGAAGTAACTTATAAATAAGGCTAAAAAAATCTCTCGCTACCCTATAAATAGGACCAGAGAGTATTTTCGTAAGTTTACATCAAAACTAAAGGATAGTGGAATTTGTCCAAAAGGACTCAAAATACTATTTAATATTAAGAATGAAATAAATACTACCTCCAATCCTTAATATAAGAGGCAACTGCGGATAAATTTGGTCTTAAATAGAAGACTTTAATCTACTTAATCCATTTTGCCCTCCAAATTTGTAATTTATTTTTATAAAATATCCTTATTTATTACACATGTTAAGAAGTTACTAGCCAATGGTAGTAATGATTAAAAATGATATTTTAAAAAAAAACCAATTCATATTTGTTACAAATAACTAATTTAACTAATTTTTTAATCTGGTCAAATTAATTAAATAATTTTATATAAACAACCAAAGGTACTACCATATTTTTTAGGAATGCGCAGTATACGGAGTCACATTGGACTAGTACTAATTTGGACATGGTGCCTTGCACTAATCCAAACCAAGTTGGATGCGACCACCAGGGTGGGAAGCTCTTCCAACTAGGGGTGTTCACGGACGGATCGGCACTAGGACAAGCCCGTCCCGGTTCGTCCCGAAGAACATTAACGGGACAGATTTTCTGTCCCGTCCCGGTCGGGACGGGACGGGACCGGGACGTCCCGAATAATTTTTTTAATTTTTTTAATTTTTAAAATTTTTTTAAAAAATCTGATTTTTTTAATTATATTTTTTTGGAGCTTAAATCTTATAAAAAACATCTTTTTTATTTGTTTGGGCACTCTTAAACAAAAACTCCCAAATATTACATATAATAGTTATTAAAAACTCTAAACAAAAGCTTTTAACACAATAAAAACTTGTTAAAAATTCTAATCATCAATAATCTCAAATCATTAACAAATAAAA
>NW_021636980.1:0-60026 GCF_004799145.2 Neltuma alba | reverse complement strand
CTATATGAAGTTGATTGAGTCAACAAGGACCAAACAAAGAGCTTATGTTATATGAGTCTGAGTGGAGATTGTTGAGCATTTGCACTAGTCCTGATCCTTCTGCCAATTTGTGGAAAGATATATGTGAGACGCTGGGAGACCACAAACCTTGGCTTAGTCAACTTCCAAGGGTTTTAAGTTTTCAACACACTGTTGTGGTAATTGAAGGGGGTCAGCGGGCTTAGTCAACTTTCCATGCTAGCAACATGATGAATCTACATCGTCTAATACAATTTCAATAGTTCATATTTGAAATTTTTAACTGATAATTTTAAGTTAAAAAAATCATTTTTTGAGAAACTATCAGTTAAGAGATGTAATTTTATTTTAAATTTTATACCCACTAAAATATTAAACTACTAAAATAAGAATATACTAGATATGAACTGCCCAATTTTCATATGGACAATCAAGATTGGGCGCTCATTGCTCAGGTGGTGCGCATCCAAACTAGTGTGCTTTTGTGTTCAAGATTTGGTGCTCATTACTGTCAAATGTATAGCTGAAAAAGAAAACACATATAATACATTTTTACTATCAATGTAGATCCTCAAATATAGTAGTACAAACTAGAAAGTTTATGAAGTATTGCATTCATAAATATTTTAATATCTGCCAGATGCAATAACTTACTTAAATGAAATTCTTAATTCTCATATTCCAGCTAAAGGCGCTCTTAATTTTTATAAGACATGAATAAAGTATGAATCAGAATGATCATCCATTATGACAATCCGTCACATTTAGCAACAACACTCTTGCGGAGGAAACAAGAGGGGAAGAGACTGTTCATAGTCCTAGCTAGATGAAGTTGATTGAGTCAACAAGGACCAAACAAAGAGCTTATGATTATACGAGTCTGAGTGGAGATTGTGGAAGCATTTGCACTAGTCCTGATCCTTCTGCCAATTTTTGGAAAGATATATTTGAGACGCTGGGAGACCACAAACTTGGCTTAGTCAACTTTCCAAGGGTTTTAAGTTTTTCAACAGCTTGTTGTGGAATTGAAGGGGGTCAGCGGGCTTAGTCAACTTTCCATGCTAAGCAACATGATGAGATCTACATCGTCTAATACAATTTCAATAGTTCATATTTGAAATTTTTAACTGATAATTTTTAAATTAAAAAATCATTTTTTGAGAAACTATCAGTTAAGAGATAGTAATTTTTTTTAAATTTTATACCCATTAAAATATTAAACTACTAAAATTATAAGAATATACTAGATATGAACTGCCCAATTTTCATATGGACAATCAAGATTGGGCGCTCATTGCTCAGGTGGTGAGCATCCAAACTAGTGTGCTTTTGTGTTCAAGATTTGGTGTTCATTATACTATCATATATAGCTGAAAAAGAAAACCATATAATACATTTTTACTATCAAATGTAGATCCTCAAATATAGTAGTACAAACTAGAAGTTTATGAAGTATTGCATTCATAAAATTATTAATATCTGCCATGCAATAACTGACTTAAATGAAAATTCTTAATTCTCATATTCCAGCTAAAAGCACTCTTATTTTTTATAAGACATGATAAAAGTATGAGAGAATGATCATCCCTTATTACAATCCGTAACATTTAGCACAACACTCTAACGGAGGAAACGAGAGGGGAAGGACTGTTCATAGTCCTAGCTATATGAAGTTGATTGAGTCAACAAGGACCAAACAAAGAGCTCATGGTTATGAGTCTGAGTGGAGATTGTGGAGGCATTTGCACTAGTCCTGATCCTTCTGTCAATTTGTGGAAAGATATATGTGAGACGCTGGGAGACCACAAACCTTGGCTTAGTCAACTTTCCAGGGTTTGAATTTTTCAACAACTTGTTGTGCGTATTGAAGGGGGTCAGTGGGCTTAGTCAACTTTCCATGCTAAGCAACATGATGAGATCTACATCGTCTAATACAATTTCAATAGTTCATATTTGAAATTTTTAACTGATAATTTTTAAGTTAAAAAAATCATTTTTTGAGAAACTATCAGTTAAGAGATAGTAATTTTTATTTTAAATTTTATACCCATTAAAATATTAAACTACTAAAATTATAAGAATATACTAGATATGAACTGCCCAATTTTCATATGGACAATCAAGATTGGGCGCTCATTGCTCAGGTGGTGAGCATCCAAACTAGTGTGCTTTTGTGTTCAAGATTTGGTGCTCATCACTATCAAATGTATAGCTGAAAAAAAAAACACATATATACATTTTTACTATCAAATGTAGATCCTCAAATATAGTAGTACAAACTAAAATTTATGAAGTATTGCATTCATAAAATATTATTAATATCTGCCAGATGTAATAACTGACCTAAATGAAAATTCTTAATTCTCATATTCCAGCTAAAAGCGCTCCTATTTTTTATAAGACATGATAAAAGTATGAGAGAATGATCATCCATTATCACAATCCGTAACATTTAGCAACAACACTCTTGCGGAGGAAACAAGAGGGGAAGGGACTGTTCATAGTCCTATCTATATGAAGTTGATTGAGTCAACAAGGACCAAACAAAGAGCTTATGGTTATATGAGTCTGAGTGGAGATTGTGGAAGCATTTGCACTAGTCCTGATCCTTCTGTCAATTTGTGGAAAGATATATGTGAAACGCTGGGAGACCGCACACTTTGGCTTAGTCAACTTTCCATTATTTTTTAAAATTAAAGGATTAAAAATATATTTTTTAAAATTTAAGGATCAAACTGAAAACTTATATAAGCTTTAAATAACCAAATCTATATACTTTTGCCACAATATTTATGACCAGGTAAACATGAATTGTACTGTAATTTCATCCCACACACATGTAGAAATACTAGCGCCGGTCTTAAATATAAGAGCTATAGTTAACTAATTTGAGTAGATTAAGAGCGTTTGTTAAATTAGTTATTTGTAATAAATAAATGTTATCTCTCCTAAAATATCCTTGTTAGTCATGTGTATATTAGCTAATAAAACTACCACTCGATAGAACATTTAAGATGTACAACTATTACAAGGACTACTTTAAAAAAAACAGGATAAATATGAAAAACAAAGTGGATTAGGATCTTATATTTAAGACCAATTGAGTGTCAAAGTAGTTTTTATGTTAATACCAAAGATAGTATATAATAATTATTGCACTGAACTACACTCTTTATTGAGAGTACTAAGATGGAGTTGGTCAGTTTGGATCACAAAAACTTATTAGCAGAACTAAAACAGAGCTCATAGTTTAAAGAGTAAATACTCATTGATTAGTTACTAACAAGATTTTCAGATTGATGACATAATTCAAATGTATATTCTTATGATATGTGAGTCATATTCTTGTTAATTGGATCGATTTTCAATAAAATGTATAATGCAAGTCTTTTTAGATTACTTTTTAGAATTTTAATAAATTGACAATAGTTGCTACGTTATTTTTTCTCTGCCAATCTTCCCAAGTGCACGTGTTCATAGATATAGAAAAGCCGGCAAATATTATTTTAGATCAATTAACCTTCGCAAGTTCTTAAAAAGTGCGCGCATGATTTAATAATTGAAATAGCTAACTGAATTATTGCCTTTTCTTTATAATCTCCTTGCCTTTAATGAGCTTCATCAAGCTTTGAAGAATGAATGAAAACTCTTTTTCTAGCATAGCTTTTTTTTTTTAATATACTAATATAAGAGGAAATCACTAGAAGCTTTCGAGATGTAATCAGAAAAAAAATCCCACAATAACTTATTAGTATTAAATATGTTGTCATTTTTTGTACTGTATATGCTCACTTGTTATGAAATTTTTTAGTAATGATATTGCTTAATCTCATAGTGAGTAATTTTTTCCTTAATATAATGCCAAAGCCCTTGAGACTTAGTAATAATGTTAGGCTCGCAAAGACTTAGTAATAATGTTGGGCTCGCATTTTGCAGTGTTGATCATGGGTTCAACAATAATAAGACCCAAATACAAAACGCTACTATTTACAATATAACAAATATTATATTTTGTGACTTTTACCTATAGGTTCCATAATTGCTTGTCAAACTATATCAGAACCCAGTTACGTAACAAAATAATCGATCATCAATTATAATACCCTCCCTCACCCAACTTAATTGAATTTCGGATAATTTTATTTCATTTTAGCACATGGTATCACAGTTTAGAATAAGGACTAGAGTTTCCTTGACATGGAGGAGAAAACTTAATCAACATATTCAAATATTTATTATTAATTTTTTAAATAAAAATACGATAAATGAACATCTCCTTTTCATTCACCTATCTATTCGGTTTCAATTAATCCCTTCATTTATACATATATACTTGTTTTATCACACGTCTTCACATAATTAATTGCTAGGGTGATGTCTTATTCAAATGAAAAATACTTGTAGATCACATAATTCAATTAAAGAAAAGATAGATAGGTACTGAAAATGATATATATAAATAATAATACCTTAGAATATCATATAAATATAAATTCATTAATTAAATTGTGTTTGCAAGTCTAATCACAATAGATTCATCGGGACTCAATAATAAAGCTCCATTCCACATCAGTATATCAATTCTCGTGCATTGTTAATTTTGGGAAAAATCTTTTCCAGATACTTCTCAATCTATTTGCCGATATTATAAAAAAAAGTGCAGTAGACCTGTATCTATTGTGTTGTTTATAGTTGTGCTTTGTCAATTTTTTATTAAAAAAATCAAGGAGTAGGATATAGTAACATTTCAACATTTAATTGGAATTATACATACATAAAAAATTGCACTTACTCTCAATAAACTTGTGTGATTAATCATAAACCTTAATCTTAACTGTGCTACCCTTTTTATAGTAGGCGTAAGTAGTATGAATGAGACGTTGCTCTCCGTATTTAACGGAGACAATTCATATTTCATAATAGTAAGATTCATTACAACTTTTCATTATATATATACATACAATTATATGTGTGCGTGTTATGAACCTCACACTAGAGAGCCTCATAACCATGTGTGGACTTTATAAGTTCAAAATGGCTTCTCATTTCTAATAGACTAATCTTTTGATATAAGCTATCACTTCTTACTTTAATATACAATTATCATACATTGGTGCCTTTTTGAGAACCCAATGTCACAAAAAAGGCTATCCATGTAGAGTCTGACTAATAGGAGTTGGAGTGAAGTGCTGGTGTTGTTTCGAGGGAGGTCCATTGTTATGAGCTCCATATTTGGGAGCTTTACAAGTGTGTTGAGATTTATAAGTTCAAAAGATTTTTCTCTTAATAGGCCAATCTTTCGAGATTGAACTCTCTTTAACTTAGCTTATGCTTATCACAATATATATATACTCTTCCTCCTAAATATAAAACCCATTTGATAATGTTAATTATACAACTAAATAGGTTTTATAGAGAATATAGATATAGATATATATATATGTAAAACGTCGCTGCTACAGACAAAAATGGAAGAAACTGATAACGATATACCATCCGGGGCCACAATTATCACGTACAAAGCATATTTATTTGAAACACATAAGTTTGCACATACATGAAAACTATAAGAAACATGGAGTATTGAATATTAGAAATTTTTTGTTGATAATTATTTAGAGGTGTACAATCTCTTGATTGCTTGGAGTTTGTTAACGACCACAGTCATGGGCTGCAGCCTCTCCGATGGCCCATTTGCAGAGCAAGACACACCCACTTGCACAGCGCACCCAAGCATTCTTCCATTCCCCTCCCTTTCCTGTTTCCCTTCCTATAGCTTCTCCAAATGTATCTCTTCATCTTCATCTTCAGATAGCAGAAAAGGATCAACTATTGCCATGGCATGATTGGGCAAAGCCATTTCAGCATATTGGTGAATTCCCATGCCGCCTTCAAATTCCTCATCTGTGGGTCTTTTTCCGGTGAAAATCTCCAATAATAGTATCCCATAGCTGTATATATCTCCCTGTTGAAGGTTGCCCACCCATCCCATACTCTGTAAACATTTCATTCTTCAAAATCCATACAAATTGACACACGCATATTGAATTCAATGAAACTTGTATGGAAATTACAAGAACTTTCATATTATATGTGTGTGAGCAATGAAAATGTACCTGGTGGAATGTACCCAATAGAACCCTTTGGGTAACCTGACATTACTGAGTGTTGTTTGGATGTGGAAGACTCGCTTCGATTCCTCGTATAGAAGGGTTGCTAGTCAAAGTCACCCACATGGGCCACCAAATCATCATCAAGCAGCACATTGCTTGGCTTTACATCACAATGCACGATCTTGTTTGGCAAAAGTTATGCAGGTATTCAAGTGCACATGCAACATCAATTGCTATGTTCAGCCTTTGGATGAATGTCAATCTCTTGTTCTCCTGTTGCACATTATCTCTTGGATGTATCCAATCATCTAGATTTCCGTTGGACATGAACTCAAACACCAAAGCTTTGAAGTCATTGCCTTGGTGATCAATGCTTGATACAGCAGTTATGATCTTAAGAAGGTTCCGGTGCCTTATTCCTCTCAAAGCTTTGCATTCGTCAATGAAACTCCTTGAAGCTCCTCTTTGTTGAAGATTTAATACTTTCACTGCTACTAATGCTCCATCACCTGCTAGAGTTCCTTTGTATACTGAACCAAATGTTCCCGAACCTATCAAGTTTTCTTGAGAGAACCCACCGGTGCATCTAGCTAGTTCTGAGTAAGAAATTGCCGGGTTCAAATCCCTTGTACTGATTGCACTTGCCTCTGATCTTTTTCTTGCTCGTTTTCCTATTAAAAAGAGTGCAAGAAAGCATGATAGTAGTATGACTACTGCCAGGGTACTTGCAAGAGGGATTGTCAACTTGGGGGCAAGAGGTTTTCTAGACAATCTGGCCGTGCAAGCAGATAGATTAAATTCTGGGATACCACCGCAGAGCTTGCTGTTTCCATAAATTGAAGTGGAAGTTGCGTTCTTTAAGATCCCTGCCTTTGGTACTTCACCCTCAAAGTTATTGTAAGAAAGATTGAGATGCTTGAGAGCTAAATCACCGAGGAATTCAGGAATCTTCCCAGACAAGTTATTACGTGAAAGATCGATATCTTCTAAACCTCTCAATCCCTCCAAACTATGAGGAATCTCTCCTTCGAACAAATTACCCTGCAAGTGCAGCCCCTCCAAGCTGACACATTTTCCAAGAGAAGACGGAATGACACCAGAAAAGTTGTTCTCTGAGAGTATTAGCTGTGTTAGACTATGTAAATTTCCCACATCATCTGGTAAAGGTCCCGCAAGAAGATTATTAGAGACATCCAAGTACATTGAAAGCGAAGAAATGCCAATCACTTGTTTTGGCATGGTGCCACTGAGCTTGTTATTGTAAAGACTCAGTACAAGAAGCTGCCGACAATTTCCGAGGCTTAAAGGTATACTTCCCTCAAAGGTGTTATCCTCCATGAAGAGCAGTGTTAATGAAGTTAAGTTTCCTAGAGACCAAGGGATTGTTCCTGAAAATCTGTTGCCATTCAAATCCAAACGGCCCAAATTTTGGAGTTTACCTATTCCATCAGGGACACTGCCGGTTAAAAGGTTTCCCTCCAATCCCAGCGTTTCCAAATTAGCAAGATTTCCAATTGCAGCAGGGATGCTTCCATATAAACTATCTCCACCTAATGTTAATTTTCTTAATCTACTTGATAAATTAGCTATTGAGCTGGGCAACTCTCCTCCAAACATATTTCCTCTAAGACCTAAAACTTCCAGTTCAGTGCAATTAAATAGAGAAGTAATTTGAAAACTCAGGCCGTCATCATCTTTTCCATTAGATACAACCCTATTGTCATCAAAATTGAGCCAAAATAAACTTTTCAAAA
The DNA here is from genome assembly GCF_004799145.2 of Neltuma alba. NCBI lineage: Eukaryota > Viridiplantae > Streptophyta > Magnoliopsida > Fabales > Fabaceae > Neltuma > Neltuma alba. The sequence continues at coordinate 52,141 of NW_021636980.1, read as the reverse complement.
CTCCTATGTTCCTAGGCAACGTTCCAGTTAGAGCATTTTCAGCAAAATCAAGAAGTTTTAGCCTTGAAGCATTTACCAATGATATTGGAATAGTTCCGGTGAAATTGTTGACTGCTCCGCCAAAAATCTCAAGGTTAGGAAGACTTAATCCAACATCAGGTGGTATACTACCTTGCAGTATGTTCTGACCAACAGTGAAGTAGTACATGGAGGAAATGTTGTAAATAGAAGCAGGAACTGAACCCGATAGGTAATTACCATTTAGTCCAAGAAATGTCAAGCCTGATAAATAGCCCATCTCTTTTGGTATGGTTCCATGGAAGTTGTTCACTCCAAGCCCAATTTTAGATAAAGAAGACAAATTTCCAATCCATGTTGGAATGTTTCCTGTTAAATTGTTATTACCTGCATATAAAATCCTCAGTTCCTTACAGTGACTTAGATTACTTGGTATACCTCCAGTGAAGTAATTAAGGGTGATGACTAGAGTTTGAAGGTGTGGCAGACGTCCCACTTCATTAGGAAATTCACCGCGGAAGCTGTTGATGCTTAGATTGAGTAGTCTGAGGAATGTGAGGTTTCCTATTGAAGGTGGAATTGTGCCAGTCAATCTCTGCTGTCCAAGGCTCAGTTGCACCACCCGTCTAGTGGAGATGTTGCAGGTGATTCCTATCCATTTGCAATGATGGAAGGAGTTGTTCCAGGAACTCAATATTTTGAATGGATCTTCAGATATCCGACTCTTTAAGTCAAGCAAGGCTTGAAAATCAGTTTCATTTCCTTGTAGGGTCACGGTTGCCGAGCCAAATGTTGAGCTCATGCACAAAAGAAGCAATCCACTGAGAATTTGTAGTGCCAGGATTTCAGAACTTGTACAGCGGTGGCTCATCTTTTTTTAAGTGCAGTTGTGAATCTAACTCTAGCAATTGTAAAGGTAGGATTGTTACGCGACGGGATCAAGTTACAAGGAGAGTAAGAGAATCTTTGGCGTTACAAAGGAAAGGGAATGACCAAAGTTTGATATTCTTACAGATATGCAATACAGAAGCAATTTCTGTAATTATTTGTTTTTCTAAACCCAGATAAATCATAAAAGAAGCGTAGGGAGAATTGGTCCACTCGTCGTTAAGATAGGAACAAGTGATCAACTTTTGCGATATTTTTATGACTTTTGATGGTAGCTAACCTAATCCGTAGAAATGTAATTTCTGAAAGGACAATTTAATACTACTTTCTATTCTAATATAAGAGCTAATTGACTAATTTGAACAGATTGAGAAAATTTATTAAATTAGTTATAATAAATGGGTATTACCTTTCTTAAAATATCCGTACTAATCTTAATATTAGCTGAAACTATCATTTGATAAAATATTTAATATATACAACTACTCTAAAAATTACTTTGAAAAAAATAAATAATATGAACACAAAATGGATTGGGGTCTTACATGTAAGACCATATTTAAAAACAAACTAATTCTTATATTAAATATCAGAGGTAGTATATAGCTGGGGGAGAAAACTATTGAATGTGTGGATGTTATCTCCTTCAGACAAGGCAGAAGTTTGTCAAGGTTAGCTCAAATTTTACGCATGTAAACCCACATAAGTGAAAGCGTAAAACCCACTCTTTTTTTCAAAAAAAATATTTTTCATTATTTTGAAGTCCAAAAATGGTTAGAGGATCCAAATTCCCCCGTCAACGCTCACATGAGTCAAGTATGGATGTTTAATCCCATGAGTCACTTGTGATTTTAAAAAATCTTAAAATACGGCGATCGATTTCAAAATCAATAAAATCCTGAAAGAGCAAAGGTTTAAAAAATCTTAAAGTACCATGCATGCATATTCTTTTTACAATAAGGACCAAAGGTAATAACTCAATGAGACATGAACTCAAAACACCAAAGCTTTGAAGTCATCACCTTGATGATCGATAGTTATTGATGCAGCAGTTATGATCTTGAGGCAGTGAACAAGACCTTGTTAGAACAATAATGGATGAGAGTGAAGTCATGGGAAAGCAGGTTGATGGAAGGTTCCTATTAGGATACACCTGGCATTACTCTCATTACAGTAAAAGCAATGACCTTGTTCAAGAACAATAAGGCTTAATCAAAGCAAGAAGGAATGGTGTGGCCAGAACTATTTCCAATAGTTCTCTTACAACAAGTCGATCGGCTCTGACATCATCGCCTTCAACCTCGAGTTCTGAATTCTTCAGATTTGATGAATAGACCTAAATCATCAACTTCATACACATCCAGATCACAATCTGTACCATTTAGCAATAATACCCTTGCGGAGGAAACAAGAGGGGAAGGGACTGTTCATAGTCCTAGCTATATCAATCGGACTGAGTCAACAAGGGTTTTAATTTTTCAATAGCGTGTCGTGAGAGTTGAACGGGACAGTGGGAGCCAATTGCCGTGATAAGCAACATGATCATCATTAGTGAAATCTACATTATCCAAATTCAATTTCAATAGCTCAGATTTAAAATTTTAAATGATAGTTTTTAAATGAAAAAAATCATTTTTGAGAAACTATCAGTTAAGTAGTTGTCGTTTTTATTTTAGATTCTATATGCATTAAAGAAGAATAAAATTATATTAGATATGAACCATCCAATTTTGATCCGGACAATCAAGATTTAGTGCGGTGGTGAGCATCCAAACTAATTCAGGATAGTGTACATTTGCATTCAATGCTGATGAGCACTTGATACTCATATAAGTACCTAGAGAATACAAGTAGTTTTCTATGAAAAAGAAAATAGCATACTACGTAAAATTATTGAATTTTGTGAATTGCGAATGATGAATAAGTCTTTTATTTCCTTTTTAATAAAGATTTTGAAATTTGTAAAAACATAGTTAACTTTGAATAAGATAATTTGTAAAATAAAATACATTGCCAGCATCGATTTACTTATAGACAACTAATTACATCCGTGAGACATAAAAATGATTCATAATGTAAACAAGAACAAGTCATGCTTTCTGCTAGTAAAATTAATTAGATTAATCATACAATGTTACATTTTTTTGCCATCAATCCATAATGTTATTAGACTTCATGAATAATTAAACAAAAACAAGTGACCATGCAGTGGGAACAAACTATGTATAGGCAATTTTTTTTTTAAAAAAAAATGTAGACCATTTGAAGGGTTTACAAACTTATCCGCCTTTTTTTTTTTTTATCTATCTATCTATTATTTACTTGCCAACAACAAACTTATCTGCTATCTTCCCAACAGCGTATTTATGGGTTACACAGGCGGAGATGAGAGCTATTCGATATAAATATGCAATGTTATTCTTTTTGCCGGAAATAAATATGTAATTTTAGAATCTAAATGTTTTAATTTAATTAAAAAAAATTTTTTTCCTGGGTTGGCATGGAGGCCGATTCCAAGTCTAAGCACATCTATTCCAAGCTCCAACAGCTATATTTCATCGGGGAAATTGAATTTTTCTTTTTTCTATGGTCATGTTTGCGGAAAATTATTACGGGTATAATGTTAATATTTTTTCAGATTTTATTTTCAACGGGTAAAATTTTTTTGAGAGCCATCTTTTTTTTTTTTGGCCAACCCAGAGCCATTTATTAATTGCTGCATGTGACATAGAGTACCAATTTGCTTATTCAACGGCAATAATTCATTTTAGAAACTGTTTTTTCTCCTTTAGTCATCGTATCTTTGGAAAACAATTACGGATATAATGTTAAAAAAATTTTATTTTCCACAGCCAGCCATATATTTTAACTGCTGCATGTGATATGCCAATCTGCTTTCAATGACTATAATTCTTTTTTGCTTTTGCCAGAGGCTATAATTTATTTCAGAAATTATTATTTATTTTTCTTTTTCTTTGATATGTTTTTGGAAAATGATTAATGATGATAAATAATCTTTTCTAGATTTTATTTCCAACCGCTAGTGTTTACAGTCTGGAAACTGGAAAATACAATTCATTTTAGAAACTGATTTTTTCTCCTTTAGTCATTTTTTTTGGAATATGATTACGGGTATAATGTTAAAAACTTTTTCTAGATTTTATTTTCAACGGCTAATAATTTCCACAGCCTTCTATTATTTCGCTGCATGAGATATAGCAATATGCTTTCAACTGCTATAATTCTTTTTTTTTTTTGGGCGAACGGCTATAATTCATTTTAGAAATTAATTATTTTTCCTTTTTTTCAATATGTTTTTGGAAAATGATTACGGTAATGACGTTAAAAAATCTTTTCCATATTTTATTTCAAAGGCTAGTATATACAGTCTGGAAAATATAATTCATTTTAGAAAATGATTAAAATCATTTCCAGATTTTATTTCCAACGGTTCATTCTGTTTAAGCAAAAGAGCATAGAGAGAACTGTTTGATGATTCCGAAGGAACGCTCCCTAAGCAGGACCCGGAGAAGAAGAATCACCGAGCAGAGGCATTCTTTTGCGTCTGCTTTTGTTAGTGTCCTTTTATTTTGATGCTTCAGTTTGATTCATCTTCGTTTATGGTGGATGATGCTCTTGCTTCTACCATGGCCACTGCAGTAGTCCGAGCTGCTCCTAAAGATTTCATTCTATATGTGTTTTGAGGTTTCTTAACAAGTGGGATTTTCACTGCTCGGCTAATTTTATCATACTGAGGCCAAGCTATTCTTATTGCTCTGTTTTTCAAATCATTTCCTGCAGAACTTTTTTATGGTTTCAAGGGTTTATGAGCATCTCATGCATAAACATTTTAGAGCAGCAGTGTAACTTGGTTCCATTATAATTAAGGCCTCCTAATGTTAACACAATATTCACCTGCAAACATTGCTTTTTCTTCTGTGGCTCTTGTAGAAATCTTAATTACGGTGTGCCATTGTTTTATTAACTTGAAATAATTTCTGTGCCAAACTAACACACACTTCTCCTTGCTTCGTACGTATCATGGGACCAGAAGAGGTGTGGGAGTGATTGTCTGATGATCAAATCAGACGGCCAGGATTGAGGATTTGGACATAGATAAGTGTAGGGTGGTCTCATAGAAAGAAAGGACCAGCAAAGTAGGTAACAAGAAACTGAACCTGGGAGTTGTTTTGGGTGTTGTAGTTGTTATACTACCTCCAGTTCTAATTATAAGAGCTAGTTGACTAATTTGAGAAAATTAAGAAAATAAATTAAGTTAGTTATTTGTAATAAATATGTGTTATCTTTCCTAAAATACCCTTACTGATCAAATGTATTGGCTAAAACTACAATTATTAGAAGAACTACATTGAGAAAAAATATATAAATATGAGAGACAAAGTAGACTGGAGTCTTATATTTAGGACCAAAATATATGTCAAATAAGGTCTTATATTAAAGACAGGAGGTATTACAACTTAGTATTCACTATCATCTCTCTTTATACTCACTTGTGACCGCATGCATTTATGTATTAATTTACTGCTCATGTCCAATCAAGTTCTCACTTTGTTGAGTCCTGGGTTTCATGTATGATAAAAGAGGATGTCGAAGTGCAGAAATTATTGGATGATTATAGGAGACAAGTTGCTATATTCTCTTTGAGCTCAGGCAATTTATTCTGAAATATCAGCTGAAATCCACTTATCTTCTGTTTTATGTGAATACGGTGAAGAAGCTTTTTGCTGCATTTTGGGATAAAGGGTCTATTTGGGTCAGCATTTACTGACCTAAAAGCACCTTAAATTATAATATAAATTGGGTTGAGCAACAAGGTCTGTTTGGGAGAGCTTAAGTCCTATTGGGCTTATTTATTTTTTAGGCTACTGAATGCTCAATGGAAATAAGCTTCTGACAGGAGCTTATCAATTATTTGAGAAGAGCTTTTACCAAATTTTAGCCGTTGTGCGTGTCAAGAGCTTATCAATTTTTTTCTCTCCCATCCAGCTTTTCCCAGACTCACGAGCTTATCAATTTTTTCTCTTAGCCGTTGTGCGTGTCAGGAGCCAATTTGTGCATGTCAGGAGGTTATCAATATTATCTCAAATCTTTTTTTTATGTTTCAATTTATATTTAAAATATTTTTTTTTATGATTTCTTAAAATTTTAAATTTTAATTCACTCATTAAATTTGATTTCTTCATATTAAATTATTTTAATTTCATTATATTATGTGAAATCAATTTTTTTCATTTTTCATTATTTATTAAAACTCATACCCATTTTGGTAATTTTTCAGCCAAACTTACTTTTACTCAACTATAATCCAAACAAGCTTTTACCAATTTCACTTTTGCAAACTAACTTTTCTGAACTTCAATCCAAATACAATTCAGCTTATCCAATTTAACTTTTACCAACTTCACTTTTCCATAAGCTACTTTTCCTATAAGCTGCTTTTCCAATCGTTGATCCAAACGGACACAAAGTTTGGTGGAGTCTTCCACAAGGCTTTCACCAATTCATTTACGGTAAGATAAGGTAAGCTGGTGAGTCCAAGACAAAGAAATAAGTTAAATTAATAAACTTGTAAATTGGGTTTTGTTATTCCACTTCATTTTTGTCCATGATTATTTGACTGTTTTTTCAGGCTTAAGCTACACCAAAGTGCAGTTTAATATGATAATTATATAAAGAATATCTCGGCTGAAATATTTAAGCTGATCAACTTCAACTTTAGAAAGCAAAACCAATGTATTCACTTGAATATCACACAACAGATTCAAAACTATTTACTTAGAGATACTATACTCAATCATGAGTTCCATTTTTGCTTTAAAAAAACAAATAATCGAGCAAAGAATTTAGTTTTCGTATTGGAACCACTTGTGCATAATATTTTATCGAAAAAACATATTTTTTCAAGAAGTGTTTGAAATTTCAATAAATAGTGTGATTTATTTCAAAAAGTTGAAGCAATTTCTTGCTTCGATGGTTACATATTTCTAGGACTCCTTGAATTATCGTCTCACGTTAGCTTTTTCCTGAATATTCTGATTGAGGTGATACAAGTATTTAAACTATCTTTTGTATTTTTTTTTCACCAAAACTGTATTTAGTACCTCAAATCCAGATTATATACAATGCTTGGTAAGAAATGACAAAATGGGTATAAAAATTCATCTGTTTTGGGAATATACCAGTGGTCGCTGCATGGAAGTTAATAATTAGAATATAAGTGTGCATGTATTTTGCAATCATGTAGGCAACTAGAGTAAATGAAACTTGTTTGTCTTAGGGTGTGTTTGGGTGACACTCCAAACCATGGTTTGGAGATTAAGTCACCCAAACACCCACCCAAAAACCAAAACCATGGTTTTGGGTCAAAACCATGGTTTTGGCTCCAAAACCATGGTTTTGGAAAAAGCAAAAATTTTTGTTTTTGGAGAAAGAGGGAGAGTGTGAGAGCCTATAGAATATGTATTTTATTATTTTTTTTATAAACATATTTTTTATAAACATATTTAATATTATATTTTATAAATATATATACATATTAATTATTTATTAATTATATTATCTTATATATTATTAATTATGTTGGTAAAAAATATATTATTAACAATTTTATTCCTTCAAATTAAAATATATCATAAAATCTATTTTTTTGTAATTATCATATTAACTTATGTCTTTTTTTTAGTAATTTGTATATATAAAAAGTGTTTCTGATAACAACTATCCAAACACTCTCACTTCTCAGAATCACTTTTTTACAAAATTTATTCTTCACAGAATCTATTCTCCCCAGAATCTATTTTCCAGAATTACTTTTCCAAACCACGGTTTGATTTCATCCAAACACATTAATCAAAAGTATTCTTTGGGCTTTCCCAAAATATCTTTATATCAAATAAATGTGATTGGCCTAAAACTAAAATGAAACGGACACATTCATATTTTTCCGGTTTGCTTTTATTCTCTGTCTTCCTATTCCTTTCTTTTAATTAATGCGAAATTGGTTGTGGCATTTTGTGAAGATTCTAATTCTAATTATGTATTTGTAGAAATGCATATGGAGGTAATTAAATCTTCCCCATACATCACTCAAGATTTGTGTACAGAGGATGCTAAAGCTAATAATTATACTCCTCTGATCCTTAATATAGGACCTAATTATTAAATTAATTTTGGTCCTAAATATAAGATCTATTTTTCATATTTATCAAATTTTCCTAAATTGCCCCTATAGATACTCCTTTAACCATAATCAAGTAAGTGAGGGAAGGATGATATTAAGAAAAATAATTATGGTATTTTAGGAAAAATAAGTAATATTTATTATAATTAACTAACTCACCTAACATTTTTAATCTAATCAAATTAGTTTAAATAGACCTTATATTAAGAATTGCAAAAATATAACATTTGAAGCCTAATAAAATTTCGCCGGCCCTAGTTCTGTCAGCAATATTTTTATGCTATACCTTTTGAAAGCCCGCATTTAGATGAAGTCGACTTGTTGAAGATTGACCAACATCTTCCGTGCTTAAGGTCTCAACTCATGTAAGTACAGTGGCATCCTGACTAATAGCTATAACTTTTGGTTTAATGGTTTCACTTGATCTTTCATGCCTTGGTTCAATGCTAGCTTTCTGCCTAGTAATTGCACTTGATCCTACATGTTACAGGTGGACTAACACTGTAATTTTTGGTTTAATGGTTGTGCTTAATTTTACAGGTCTTATTTCAACGTTGACCTGATATTTATGCTTGATCTTACAAGTGGTATTAGAGCAACATCATGAGTTTGACTTCCCAAGTATTGTTGGGAGATTCTTTGAGAAAGTTTGTGGTTGCGCTTCATCCTACAAGTGGTATTAGAGCGAGGTCATATGTTCAACTATTCAAGTATTGCATGAAGGATTCCTGGAGAAGGTTTAGCCAATGTCTCCCTCGTGTTTTGATGACTTCACATCTTAAATCATGGCACTAGTAGTATTAATAGTAGCGTTTGATCCTACAAGTGGTATTAGAGTGAGGTTATGGCTTCAGCTTCTCGGGTGGTGGGGATTCTAGGAGGAAGTTTGGCCCATATAAACTCTCTACGAAATTGTTCCTAGCCTATTGTCTTCAAGTTTGAACTAAAATAAACGGTTCAGGACAGGAAATATTTCAAGGTTTGGAGGAAGACTTGAAGCAGCATTAGCGGGTATATCATCTTGCAAATGATTGTTCTATCTAAACAACATTGAGATAGAATATAAATGTAAATGAAATTCTGTAAACTGAGGAACAGTGCCAAATAGGCAATCCCCAAATAGAACAAGAACTGTCAAGCCAAACAAATGGCCTATCTCATTTGGCATGCGATGCCTCCATAGAATTTGTTCACTGCAAGAATTAATCGGGATACAGAAGACAAATTCCCTATCCCTGTTGGGATTTTTCCCGTGAAATTGTTATTAAATTCCTCATCTCCTTCCAGTGACCTAAAAACTACTTGGAATACTCCCTCCAAAGTCATATCGCTAATGCTAAGATTTTGAAGCTGCAGTAGACGTCCCAATTCATGACATAATTTCAAATTCAAAGTCAATCTTTTTATTCAATAATACTCAACATAATAATAAAAATATACTTTAGTCTTAAACTTAAAAACATATTTATCAATTTCTCTTGTGGACATGGTTGAATGGTCAGAGATAATTCAAAAGCATAGTAACATGTTGGTGCAGAAATTTTGCATACTACAATACATTTTTTATCTCTATAGATAACCTCAAGTTAATAGTAATATGGTGGCAAGTAGTGTAAATTTTTAATACATTTTTACAGTAAACATGAGGGGAAAAAAACATATCATAAAATCAATGATTAAAAAAAAAATGGAACAAACGAATGGGCTTACAAAAAGCATAATTATTTGGAGATGTACAATTTTTTGATTGCTTGGAGTTTGTTAACAACCTCAGTCATAGACTGCAGCCTCTCTGATGGCACATGTGCAGAACAAGATACTCCCACCTGCATCAACGAACTCAAGCAATCGTCTATTAACCTCCGTCTTCCACTTCCTTTCCTTATTGCTCTCTCCTCTAAGCGTATATCTTCATCTTCATCTTCTTTTTCAGATAGTAACGAACGATCAGCTATCTCCATTGCATAATTGGGTAAAGCCCTTGCCACATACTGGTGAATTCCCATCCCACCTTCAAATTCATCATTTGTGGGTCTTTTTCCTGTTAAAATCTCCAATAATAATATCCCATAGCTGTATACATCTCCCAGTGTTGAAGGTTGCCCACCCAAACCATACTCTGTAAATGTTTCACTTTTCAAAATCCAGACATATTGACACAACATATTGAATTCAATGAAACTTGTATGGAATTCAAAACTTTTAGATTATCTATGTGAACAGTAAAAATATACCTGGAGGAATATACCCAATTGAACCCTTTAAGCTGCCTGATATTATTGAGTGTTCTAAAGAAGAGTCGCTTGATTCTTCATATAGAAGGGTTGCTAGCCCGAAGTCACCCACATGGGCTACCAAATCATCATCAAGGAGTACATTGCTTGACTTTACATCGCAATGCACGATAGGTGTTTGACAAAAGTGGTGGAGATATTCCAATGCAAAAGCAACATCAATTGCGATGTTCAGCCTCTGGATGAATGTTAATCTCTTGCTCCCCTGTTGCACATAATCTCTTGGATGTATCCAGTCGTCTAGATTTCCATTAGGCATGAACTCAAACACCAGAGCTTTGAAGTCATTACCTTGGTGGTCAATGCTTGATGTTGCAGTTATGATCTTGAGGAGGTTTCGATGCCTTATACTTCTCAGGGCTATGCATTCATCAATGAAACTCCTTGAAGCTCCTCTTTGTTGGAGATTTAATACTTTTACTGCGACATATGTTCCATTACTTGCAAGAGTTCCTTTGTATACCGAACCAAAACTTCCTGAACCGATCAAGTTATTTTGGGAGAACCCACCGGTGCAACTAGCTAGTTCTGAGTAAGAAATTTCTGAATTAAAATCCTTTGTAGTGATTGCATTGGCTTCTAATCTCCTTCTTGTTCTTTTTAGTACGAAAAAATATGCGATGAAGCATGAAAAAAGGAGTACAAGTGCTAGGGTGCAAGCAAGAGGTATCAACACCTTGAGGGCAAGATATTTTCCCGACGAAGAAGCCTTTCTGGCTGTGCAAGTAGATAAGTTAAATTCTGGGATACCTCCGCAGAGCTTGCTGTTTCCGTATACTGAAGTGGAAGTTGCATTTATAAAGATCCCTGCCTTTGGTACTTCGCCATCAAGGTCATTGTAAGATAGATTGAGATGCTTGAGGGCTTTAAACTTGCTTAGGAATTTAGGAATCGTCCCAGACAAATTGTTGCGTGAAAGATCTATATCTTCTAAACCTCTCAATCCCTCCAAACTCTGAGGAATCTCTCCTTTGAACAAATTGCCCTGCAAGTGCAGCCGTTCCAAGCTGACACATTTGCCAATAGAAGAAGGAATGACCCCAGAAAATTTGTTGTTTGACAGTACTAATTGCGCCAGATTATGTAAATTTCCCACTTCATCTGGTAAAGGTCCAGTCAAAACATTATTAGAGACGTCCAAGTACACTGAAAGTGAAGAAATGCCGATCACTGATTTTGGTATCGTGCCATTGAGATTGTTGTTATAAAGACTTAGTACCAGAAGCTTTTGACAATTTCCAAGGCTTAAAGGTATACCTCCTTCAAAGTTGTTTTCCTCCATGAAGAGCCTTGTTAACGAAGTTAAGTTTCCTAGAGACGAAGGGATTGTTCCTGAAAATTTGTTGCCATTCAAATACAAACCGTCTAACGTTTGGAGCTTACCTATTCCATCAGGGACGCTACCAGCTAGAAGGTTTCCTTCAAATCCTAGAATGCCTAAATTAGTAAGTTTGCCAACTGCACTAGGGATGCTTCCATATAATGCATTGGAACCTAGAGTGAGTTTTTCTAATTTGCTTGATAAGTTAGCAATTGAGCTTGGTAATTCTCCTCCAAACATATTTTGAGCAAGGCCCAAAACTTTGAGTTCAGTGCAATTAACCAGGGAAGGAAGAAAATTTAGGCCATGATCATCATTTTTCCCAATTGCTCCTAGGCTATTGACTTCAAGGCTGAACCAAAATAAACGGTTCAAGACTCCTATGTTCTTAGGCAGTGTTCCAGTGAGAGCGTTGACAGAAAAGTCAAAAAGTTGTAGCCTTGAAGCATTTAATAATGATGCAGGAACAGTTCCCGTGAAATTGTTGGCTCCCCCAGCAAATATTTCAAGGTTAGGAAGACTCAAACCAACATCAGGTGGTATCTTACCTTGCAGATTGTTCTGAGCAACACTGAAGTAGAATATAGAGGAAATGTTGTAAATTGAAGAAGGAATTGTACCCGACAGATAATTCCCAAATAGTATGAGAACTGTCAAGCCTGATAAATGGCCTATCTCATTTGGTATGCCTCCATGGAATTTGTTTCCTGCAAGTATTAACCGGGATAAAGAAGAAAAATTCCCTATCCAAGTTGGGATTTTCCCTGTGAAATTGTTTTTACCTGCAAATAAAATCCTCAGTTCTTTGCAGTGACTTAGATTACTTGGAATACTCCCTCCAAAGTCATTGCCGCTGATGCTTAGATTTTGAAGGTCCAGTAGACGTCCCACTTCAGGAGGAAACTCACCATGGAAGCTGTTGAAGCTGAGGTTGAGTTCTCTGAGAAATGTGAGGTTTCCTATAGAAGGTGAAACTGTGCCAGCCAATCTCCGTTGTCCAAGGCTCAGTTGCACCACCCTTCCATTGGAGATGTTGCAGGTGATTCCTACCCACTTGCAGTGATGGATGGAGTTGTTCCACAAACTCATTATTTTGAATGGATCTTGAATTATCCGACTCTTGAAGTCAAGTAAAGCTCGAAAATCAGTTTCATTTCCTTGTGGCATCGCTGTTGCGGAGCTAAATGTTGAACTCATGCACAAAAAGAGATATCCTCTAAGGACTCGTAATGCTAGAATCCTGTAGTTTGCCCAATAGTGGCTCATCTCTTTTTAAGAACAGATCTGAATCCAACTCTGGCAGTGGTGAATGTGAAGAAACATGGAACTACAATCGTAATATTGGAAGCAACGTGGAACTAGGAATGTAAAGAAAGGATAAAGATTAAGCTTCATAGATATGCAATACGGTAGCAATTTCTTTTTCTTTTCCCTCAAATACGAAAGTGTGGTAGAGAAGTCCACACTTCTTGAAAATGAAAACAACTGATCCGTTGTGGTGACGTTTTCATAATCTGATAGCAGTAGTTTATCCAATCTCCAGAACTTTAATTTCTAGTGATGACACATTTCACGGACAGTGGGGAGAGCAGAGAATTGAATATGCTGATGTATTAGTATACCTACTCTCCTGAAAATTGAGGACAAGGTTTGTTCAATTGTCCTTGCCCCAAAAATTACATTCATATTCGGAGACTTGATTATCATAGTTACCTTGCACTCAAAAAAGATAATTAGATTTTAAGTTGTTAATAAATAAGTCTTATACATTTAACATATTTCACACAGACAAAAAAAAAACCTTAAACTGCATTAACTTTTTATTAAAATGTAACAACTTTTCAACTTCATTCCTATTTAATATATACACCTTTTAAAAAAATAACTATCTATACTATAATAAATTAAGGACAATATAGTACATTCATGGTAAAAATTTAATGAAGTAACTTATAAATAAGGCTAAAAAAATCTCTCGCTACCCTATAAATAGGACCAGAGAGTATTTTCGTAAGTTTACATCAAAACTAAAGGATAGTGGAATTTGTCCAAAAGGACTCAAAATACTATTTAATATTAAGAATGAAATAAATACTACCTCCAATCCTTAATATAAGAGGCAACTGCGGATAAATTTGGTCTTAAATAGAAGACTTTAATCTACTTAATCCATTTTGCCCTCCAAATTTGTAATTTATTTTTATAAAATATCCTTATTTATTACACATGTTAAGAAGTTACTAGCCAATGGTAGTAATGATTAAAAATGATATTTTAAAAAAAAACCAATTCATATTTGTTACAAATAACTAATTTAACTAATTTTTTAATCTGGTCAAATTAATTAAATAATTTTATATAAACAACCAAAGGTACTACCATATTTTTTAGGAATGCGCAGTATACGGAGTCACATTGGACTAGTACTAATTTGGACATGGTGCCTTGCACTAATCCAAACCAAGTTGGATGCGACCACCAGGGTGGGAAGCTCTTCCAACTAGGGGTGTTCACGGGACGGATCGGCACTAGGACAAGCCCGTCCCGGTTTCGTCCCGAAGAACAGTAACGGGACAGATTTTCTGTCCCGGTCCCGGTCGGGACGGGACGGGACCGGGACGTCCCGAAATAATTTTTTTAAATTTTTTTAATTTTTTAAAATTTTTTTAAAAAAATCTGATTTTTTTAATTATATTTTTTTGAGCTTAAATCTTATAAAAACATCTTTTTTATTTGTTTGGGCACTCTTAAACAAAAACTCAAAATATTACATATAATAGTTATTAAAAACTCTAAACAAAAGCTTTTAACACAATAAAAACTTGTTAAAAATTCTAATCATCAATAATCTCAAATCATTAACAAATATAAAAACTCTAAATAAATATATCCATAGTTCCATACAATAGTCTCAAATCTTAAAAAAATATGAAAAATATGATATTATATAAAAAATTAAAAAAATTAAAAAAAATTTTAAAAAAAAAGGAACCGGGACGGGATGACCCCGTCCCGGTCCCTTTTTTGTCCTGTCCCGGTTTGTCCCGTCCCGAAAAATTTCGGGACGGATCCGTCCCGTCCCAATAAGACCGGGACCGGAACGGGCTGACCGGGACGGGCCAGCCTTGAACACCCCTACTTCCAACTAATATTCAGGAGGTGTTTGGCAATAGGATGAAACCATGGTTTTGAGACCAAACCATGGTTTAGGTCTCAAATTTGCCAAACAAGGAGAAAAATTAACAAACCGCGGTTTCAGACCAAAACTATGGTTTTGGACTCAAAACCATGATTTCAATAAAAGTGAATCCATTCTGCTTCTAGCTTAAATTAGAGAATATGATTGTGCTTGTCAGATAGATCTCAACGATAATATGACTTTAACACCCCTTAATTATTTTTTTAGAAACATATTTAATCTTATATTTTATAAATATATACACATATTAATTTTATTATCTTATATATTATTAATTATGCTGGTAAAAATATATATTATTAATAATTTTATTCCTTCAAATTAAAATATATCATAAAATTTATCTTTTATGTAATTATCATATTAACTTATATCATTTTTAGTAATTTGTACATATAAAAAGTGTTTCTAATAATAATTATCCAACACTCTCACATCTCAGAATTACTTTTTCACAAAATCTATTCTCCGAAGAATCTATTCTCCAGAAGCTATTTTTCAAATCATAGTTTGGTTTTATCCAAACACCCCTTTAATCTAATTAGGCATATCCCAAAAAAAAAAAACTAGCTATGTAATTAGAGCTCTCAAATACAAGACTTCTAGCTATGTAATCATAGCCTTCTATGATCATATATATTGCTTGTCAGTTTTCCTCCGTCCAAACATAACCTGGTTATCATCTTAGCATACTAACTAGACTGCTCATTTCTGTTCAAAGGGACCCCATGACAGCATAACACTACCTTCGGTTCTAATTATAAAAGCTAGTTAACTAATTTGAGGAGATTAAGAAAAGAAGTTAAATTAGTTATTTGTAATAAATAGATATTTTTTTTCTTAAAGTATCCTTGCTAATCAAGTGCTTTAATTAAAACTACCATTGTTAGAAAAACTACATTAGAAAAAAAAACATAAATATAAGAAACAAAGTAAATTAAAGTCTTATATTTATGATCAAAATAAAAATCAAACAATACTTTATATTAAGAACTGGAAATAGTATATGTGTCTAAACTTTAAAGGCGCAACCTAAAGTTTGCTCGCAGAAATATAACCCTCCTTACCCCTTCACATCAATCCCACGAGTCTCTTATTCATTCTCAATGCGGGAGAGCAAGTCAAAATAAAAAGACTCACATTGGGTTTAGGATAGTCAGGCTTGAACACATCATAGAGATTGTCGGCTGAAATTTTATTTTAATCTGATTGAAATCGCAGTTCTTTTTTTTTTTTTTTCCCCAGTTACAAGGGACGGGATCAAACCCGCACACACACACCCCACACACACGCACACCACTTGGCCAAACGGCCGATGGTTGAAATTGCAGTTCTATACAAATATGAAGGTGACCTGTATTTTCTTCAAGCCATTCACAGGGTAATGAAATTAAGGCAGAATCACAAAGAAATGGTTATTTATTTTCAAACCTGTAACGCGGAATGAAAAATTTGCAACCAAAGCAAAAGCAGTTTGTTTTCTGGGGCAATCCCCTTCTTGGAGATGTTAATGAAATAATCTTTGACAGCTAGATTAATTACAGAGGTAGCAGAGAAACCAAAGAAGTTATGAAGCACCAAAATCCTTAAATCTTAACACGTATTTAACACTCAATTATGCTTAACAAATATGCATTAGTGTGGGGGGGGGGGGGACTAGTACGTAAAAAATTAAATTGTGTACAACATAGTGGAATTCATACATACTTTGACAGTATCATCAACTAACAAATAATGAGAAGCAGAATTACAGGATGCAGTAAAATCATCCAGAAAAGAGAGACTCGTCGATCTCAATCTTGACAACTTCATTATCTTCAAACTTATCTTTCTTGGAAGGAGCTGGAGGAGCATAAAGTCTTGGTGGCCCTCTACCTTTCTTCTTGTCCCTGGGCCTTGCCTGTTGGCATAACATTACAATCGGAAAACAGTATCAAAGAACAGAGTCACCGGTACTGTTAACAAATACACAAGATTGAGATTATATCAAATACAATGCTAATATCCGCGCATGGCATAATTTGGCACAGCATTAAAGTTGCCGAATTGTGTTGTTTATCAAGTGAAGATCTTCTACATTCTGGGATCTCTTGAACCGAAGAGATTTGACTTGTATTAGTCTAAATATAATTCTTTTGTTTAAATTTACATCATCCAGTATCTTCCGGATGATTTTACTGGACCATGTAATTGCAACTTTTATTTAACAAATAATGAGAACACTAAACAGTGCTTGCTTTCCAAAAATCAATAATTGAAGAAACATCAAGAACGATATGAAGCGTTCATAAATTAAATACGTAATCATATGATGTCTAATATGAGTCACTATCTGTACAATCTTTGTTTTTCATTAGAAGAAAACAATACAACAAATTTTTCAAGGAAATTGGAAACAGAGCTTGCACAAGAACTTTGAAGCATCAGTATTTCAACAAGCGAACCATACTATCATCACAAGCATAAGGCTCGGAATAATACTTAGACACTCGAAAGAATACTATATCGCGTGGGCATTCGTCTTTCTCAGACCAAGAACAACAAACAAATTTGTAGGGAAAAAACAGAAGGAATCGACAAATTTCAAAAGGGAGAACGCGAAGAGTGCTTACATTTCCGTATGAGTGATTGAAGCGCTTGCCCTTTGCGGTTTTCCTGTCGCCTCTACCACAATACACTGAAAGATTAAAACAACAGAAAATCGAGTCAGAACGCAATAAATTTACAAATGGGAAAGTTTTGTTCAATGAGATTACCAGAAGGAACGGGTGAAGGAGAAGAAACGGGAGAGGCAGAGAGGGAAGGAATTCGGGAGAGGAGAGAGGAAGTTAGGGTTTCAGACTGAGAGAATGAAAGACGAGAAGGGGGCTTCTGGAATTGAGAGAACAAGGGAGGAGCTGCTGCAGCTACCACCAGTGACGCCATTGCTATTTCGCTGCGAGAGAACCAAAGGGATAAGGTCTCTTGCGCATTACCATGGAAAAACAAATAAATTTTCCTAGTCCTTGCTTTTTATTTTTATTTTTATTTCGTAAATACAGTATGTAAAAAAAATGTATATTTCATAGGATTATTTTTCAAAAAAGAAGATAAAATCAGGAAAAGATTCCAGATAAAGCCCTTTGAATATACATAATTTCAGATTGGGTCCTGAAATTGTCTAAATGACAGAAAGAGTCAATGACCAATCTGTTATTTGTAAAATCAAGAAGAATTGACAATTTTATCCTCATTTGTATTCATTCACTACAATAATTTAAGAAATTACTATAAGGGCTTAGGTGTTACCTAGATTTATGGAGAGAATAACTATTTATTTTTTCGTAGTCAGGAATGCCCCATAAGAAGGTGTATTGTTATTAACTACAACTAATCATATAATCACTAGAACAGTATAAGCATTACCTAGATTTGTTTAGAGAATAACTACTCACTTTTACTTTCATTTGTATTCATTTACTACAATAATTTAAGGAATCAATATAAGGGTTTAGGCGTTACTTAGATTCCTGTAGAGAATAACTATTCATTTTTTCGTAGTCAGGAATACCCCATGAGAAGATGCCTTGTTATTAACTATAACTAATCATGTAATCACTAGAACAGTATAAGCATTACCTAGATTTGTTTAGAGAATAACTGCTCACTTTTGCTTAATCAGGACAAAATTGTCAATTACTTTTAATTTTAGAAATGACAGATTGGGTCATTAACCTTTTCTGTCATTTATATAATTTCAGGACTCAATCTGAAATTATATATATTCGAAAGGCTTTATTTGGGATTTTTCCTAAAATCAGGTTGTTAAAAAAATAAAATTTATATTTTGTATAAATAGAAAATATTAAATGTTTTTCTTTTGGACCGCAAAAGGAAAATGAAAAATGGACATTTGAAAGTCATTGTTTGTCTAGTTCCAAGCCATCAAAAAGTTTTTCTGGAAAACAAAAAGCCATCACGAAGTTTTATTTTGGCCAAAAGAATGTATTAAAATTTTCAAAGTTAAATTGTCAAAGAGGCCATGACACAATTAAAATGATTTGGAATATAAATTTGTGAATACCTTAAAAAAATGAAAATTATAAACAAAAATAAAACGAACCTTCTGCACATTGATTCCTCCTCTATTTTAGAGGACTTTACTTTTGTACAAGGTATATAATACGAAATTTATATCTTCTCATTTTACTTTCGCTTTCTTATGTTTTTGTTTAGTTAAATATTCTATCAATTAGTAGATATAGCTAATATGGATTTTTTAGAGAATTCAACTCATATTTATTATAAATAACTGATTTAATTAATTTTTTACTTCATTTAAATTAATCAACTAACTCTTAAATAAAAGATTAAAATTAGTACTACCTCTGGTTTTAATTATAAGATCTCATTTTGTAAACTACAAACAAAATCTTATAATTAAGAATTAGAACAGAATATCGCTTTGCCGTTGTCCAAAAACATTAATTTATACAATTTAACATTAGTTACTGTATACGTCTTCTTTTCTCTGGTCAAATTGTTCCTACTTCCTAGGCACAAAAAAAAGAGTGTTCTTCTTTGTTTTCCTTTTTGCGCTGCCGCATATATAATTTTGTTCTTTTGGTACATCCTCATGTATACTTTTGAATACACTCGCACTCTATCAGAATTGAAGCTCATAGACAAATATTTAAATGACATGTGAGAGATTGCCTTAAGTGCTATGAGTAAAACTAGGTTAAGAATTAGAAATTAAAAGGCTGCCATGTCAAAAATTAAAATTAAACAACCAAAACATCAATCTAACACAAAATAAAAGCTTCATATTGCTTCGCAACAGCTTTTCTTTAAATATTAGCATTCTCTATTGGGCCTTACAAAACATGGGTAATAATAGCCCTGCACTTGCAAGAGTTGAGACTGAGCCCATGATTTGCTTCAATTGGGCCTTCCATATGGACCTTTCTACGTATCACAAGAGTAGTAATACAAATATGCTTGAAACAAAGCACACAAAAGGCTTCATAGCCCCATTGGATAATCCTTTTCTCTTCCTTTTTTTTTTTTTAAATTCAAACTATAGCCAATTAAAAGAAGACCAAAAATATATGCCAAACCCAGCACACAACACAACATCACACCAAAGTGAAGAAGGTGATGATACAAAATGTTGAGCCAAACAGAAGCAGCCTATATATATATATATATATATATATATATATATATATCCAAAAGTCAGCTGGTGTATGTGTCTGATCAGTGATGATGCGGCGGAGCTGCGGCAGCTAGTGGCGGAGGAGGCGGGGACTTGCACTGGTAGCACTTGGCAAAGAGGCCGAAAGTGTCAATTTGCTTGACAAAGTTGGCCATGCTGGCCCATCCTCCAAACCCAAACCCAACTACAAAAATCCATATCACAATAAAGGCATTCAAGATATACATGGCAGTCCAGCTTCCCATGAAGGCTGGAGGCTTCTCTGCAGCATTCTGCATATTCAATGACACCCAAATTTAGAATTATTGTCATTTCCACCCCTACAGAACTAATCCAAAATTACAAAATAATTCATGTTAAACTATTTACAGAAAAATACAAACAATCATTAATCACACAAGTTAAGAGGTCAAACAAATCTGTCCAAGACATCTGATTTATGCTCATATAGTCTTTTTCCCCCTCCTCCTCTCAATTTCAAGCAATAATTTTATATCAACAGTATCCCATGCATAGGTACTAAGATTACATACAGAATCCAATTCACAACTTCAAATTACGGAGAAACTTTTATGCCACTATACTACTCCTCCGGTCCTAAATATAAAACCCATTTTGTAGTGTAAATTACATTACAAAATGGGTCATATATTTAGAACTGAAAGGAGTATAAGGTTGACATATCAACAGTAACCTCTAACGTCAACAAATGCTAATCTTTTTCGAGCTAGGAAAAATAAAGAGTGAACTTTTTTTAACCAAATGTCGTGTATAATCAATTACTTGTTTGAAAGATTAAAGAAGTCACCGTTTACACTAATTATGTTCTAATTCAAGTAATTTGGTTTCACTCGTTTTTGTCAATGTATTATTGGAAAGAGGTGGGTCAACAGACGCCAGCTCATAAAGAGACATGGTACAAGGATTCAACTGTAGCAAAATAACGAAAGGAAAGTGACCTCTTACCACCCACAATTCTCCTCATAAAATCCAACCCTTCCATTCTTTTTCAAAGCCCCTAACTTTAGTACATTTTACTTTAATTAGATTAAACAATAGCTCAACACATGGCAGTATCACACCGCAGGTCCCTTTATAGTAAAATACTCTCTATTATAGTTGATTCGGACAATTAAATGTTACCCAAGAAAATAATTATATTTCAATAGAAAAATTAGACATTTTACACTCATTTTTGGATAATCAGTTTTATGCTTTTAACACAATTCTCCTAAATATTTATCTTATAATTCCACATAAAATCACTTAAAATAAGCTAAACTAATAAACAGCCCACTAATAAAGCAGTTTAAGTTTTTTTTTATCTAAAATTGAAGATGGGCTCACTTGAATAGATCTCCATTGGCGTTACTTGTATTATCCCTATTATCAGAAAACACACGCACATATACATACACGCACGTATACATTACCTATATATATTTGCAGTAATGAATATGATCCAAAAGAAGAAAGTGATCGATCAGGTAATTCGTAGACATATATACCTGTCTAGCGGAGGCAGTTCGGTAAGTGAGCATATGAGCCAGAGAGGGGATGATGTAAACGGTGAAGCTAACGAGGAGAGCACCGACGGCGGAATTAATGGGGCCAAAGAAAGGGAAGATGATGGCCAAGAACCATATCGGAATCACCACCGGCAACCTCACCGCCGCGCGAACACAAACGCTCTTCGTGTCGTGCATCCCTATCACCTTCTCCCACACAAAGTACAACGGCGTACACGCAAACCCAAATGTTATAAACTGGTGAATCAGCATCAGGATGACGGCGGCGTCCCGGAAGCGGGTCTTGGGGAGGAGGGAGAAGGCGTTGGAGTGGTCAAGCAGCTCATCGCCGAACGCCCAGTAAACGGCGGCGGCGGAGGGAATTGTCAGAGTGAAGACATAAAGCGTCGCCAGTAAATAAATGTACTTGAACTTCTGAGGCTTCCACATTGCGTGCATTATCTCCCTGAAACAACCACACGTGACGCCCACATGACATTGACGCCTTTGAAAACAATTCAGCAAAAAAATTGCCTCCCCATCAAAATCAAAAACTCAAAAAAATAATTGCTTCTCAAGCTGGATTTTCCATATTTTATGGTCCGCTACAACTTCAGAGAGCTCAGAAGCAATAATAGCAACAGGATCATAAAGACAACACGTTACAGAGTACCAACATATCACATGATAATAAAACATGTAATGTAATGTCTTAATACTACAATTTATAATGTCCCGCACATGAAATAGTCCTATTCCATAGAAGCTAGTAACTTTGACGATGAAAGTAGGATAAGGATAATAACAATAATGAAGAAAAATGGAAGCTTACACTGTGACGGCGTGTCCGCCGAACGTGTAAAGGATGTTAGTGGCCCCGGTGAAGTAAAGAACTAGCTTTGCTGGACCAGAGTGAGTCACGTTTTCTGCCTACAAGAACATCATCGGATTCATCAACTGTCAGTGATTCTCTTCACTTTTCCATGAAATTTGAATCCGATTCAGATTGATCCTTCAACTTTTGAATTTGGTTAAGTGAATTTTTACCTGGCCATGAATCAGAGCTGCTACGGCCAAGTACCAAGCAGTATAAGTCGTCATTGCGAGGCCAAGAAATGACCAAATTCGGTAGTTATGGAAGGAAGGTATGAACACAGTGGTGGCACAGCAAGCCCCAAAGATATAAGTCCAGGTCCTTTTATCCAGATGGTCATTTATGTAGTAGATGTTACTGTTTCAATCACATGACCCAAAAAGGGAAAGGGGAAAAAATTAGACGAAACCCATTTCAGATAAACCCGAATAGGTTCCAGAAATGAAGGAAAGATCATACCTTGCACATGCTATCAGCTGTATTACAGATCCAAAGAGGAGGAAAGTACAGTTGAAAGCTAACCCCACTGCTTTCCAGTATGGCCCCAGTAACCCATCCAGGACTTCGAACCACTGAAAAACCAAAACAACCAAGCGTTTTAAAGTCGTCTCTGAGATTGGCCACACCCACACAGATGGAATTCTCCAGTTTTGAAGACGAATTAAAGAATGAAACCCACCTGAATAACATGGTTCTTGAAGCTGACGTTTTCCTTTTCCTTTCTGGCTCTGTACTCTATGTAGAGTACACTGATTAGATAAGCCGTCCAGCTTCCGATTATGCCGTAGAATATCTGAAGCAAGATGCCAGAGATCATACCCAGTTGAGAGAAAGAGTATGGAAGCGTCAAGAGCACTTGAGCTACCTGCAAAGAAAGAAAGAAAGAAACAAGAGCATGAAAACCGGTTCGCTCAGTAATGTTCTTAGACAGAAACAGAAAGTTTTGGGGAAATTACTTGATTGGAAGCACAACTGAACCAGGCATCCCATACAGAACCGCCATGCCAGAGCAAGCCCTTGAAGCTGAAGCCATAGCTGTCCTGCTCCGGCTGATCTTCACCGTCTTCCCTCTTGCCTCCTTCATGCTCTGTTTCGCCGGTAACTATGGCTTCCTCTGCCTGCTTCTGAGCCAACATTGTCTCAGTCATATTCTTCAGGGACCAAAGCCAGTTAAGAGCTAGTCACTTTGAAATGAAGTGCTTAAAATTCCACACAAGAAGAGAGAGAGATGCAAAGGAGAATATATTAAAAATAGCCTTTTGCCGGAGATGTCACTTTCTTATAAAGGCATGAGAAGAATAAGGAACCGAGGAATCAGGAAAGATAGATCGATGTACGGGACCTAGTTCTGGGAACAAAATTAGGGTGCTTGAGTATTGTGGGTAGGGGAGGGAATGGAGCTTATAGCCATTGTCCTGGTCTGTGAACAAGAACAAGTAAGGTATAAATGGAAGTGAATAATGGAGAAACTGGGAAGAGAATAATAATAAAAGGGAAGCTTGGGGGATTTAATGAGCCACAAAATGGCAGAGAAAAAGGAATGACGCAACACAAAGACGGCGAGAGGGGCCGCAAAAGCAGGAAACACACACAAATAACACTCTGCTCTGTCTTTCCCTTTCGAACTCTCACTTCTTCTGGCGCTTGCTCGCCCTAAGTACCCTTTTCCTAACGATTCAACCACGGTTATATAAATAAAAATAAGAAAATTAGTATTAATGGTATTTAATATTTTTGTAAAAGTTGTTGGAACAGTGCGACTTTTTTCTTTCACCTTTTATTTCATATTTTTAATTTTAATCATTTTTTGTTTTATGAAATGAGTTAGAACTTAGGGTGAATTATTGCATGAGTCTTACTCTCCTGGTCCTTAATATAGAACTTAATTATTGAGTTAATTTTGATCTTAAATATGAACTGTTCTTTATATATATTAATTTTTTTCTAAATTATCCCTATGGATCTCTCTCAGCCATAATCAAGTAGAAAAGAAAAGAGAATATTTAAAAAAAAATGATTATGGTGTTTTGGAAAAAAAATATTATATTTTTTATAATTAACTAACTTATCTAACTTATTTAATCTAATCAAATTAGTTAAATAAGTCTTATATTAAAGACCAAAAGAGTTTTTTTTTTTTTGGGCAACGGCCAACGGGGTCTTGTTATGTGATGGGACGAAGCTAAATGAATCTATTCTTTTTTTGACCAGAGTTAAATGAATCTATTCAACGGATGCTAAAGAAGTTTTAAGAAAATAAAGCAGAATGTAGGATGAAACAGGAAAGAGAGGTACGAAGTTTCTTCCTATCAAGCTATGCCCCCTTTATTTTTTTAAAAAAAAGGTAATGCTCCTTATAACAAAGTACCATCATCGGATTAATAAATTATAATCTCCAAATTTAATGAGTTATAAAAATATAAATTTGCTTATGCTATTGATTAAAGGTGGGGCCAGTTTTTTTAAAATTTAATAAATAATAAGTTAAACATACATAGGAAAGTTATAAACTTATAAGGAGTATGAAGGAGTGACTGGGAGAATTTAAGCTAAACAAATGACTACTGATGTGTTGGAAAAATTTTATTTTGATAACATATACAGTAATTTGAAATAGCTAAGTTAAAAAATATTTTTAAGTTAATATTATCTTTAGTCTCTACAATTTTACCTTATTTTGATTTTGATGTTAGTTTCAAAGTTTTGTTTCAAGTATTCTAGTGACCAAAAATGTTTTGACCGATTAGAATAAGATCAAATTTTAGATACCAAATTTCCTCTTAATAGTTCGAGTATTAAACATAACTATAATTACTTTAATGTTGGCAAAAAAAAAACTAGAATTACTTTAGTGTTTTATTTAATATTAAACAACTTCTCCTGAATAATCTTAATGGTTCAAAATTATAATAGAGAAACACATAAAACAAATGAAGTGTAATGTACTGAGTGGCTAAGCAATAGCTGTATGTTATTATTTATAAGTCATTTGTACCTCAAACTCATAAATTAAGAAATACATAAAATTAATAATTTTTTGACCTTTTGCCCTTATTAGGGGAGGGTATTAAAAATATATTTTATTACCTCTTGTTCTTAATATAATAATTGTTTAATTTTTAATTTGATCCTAAATATAAGATCCTAATTCATTTGTCTTTTGTATTTATCTATTTTTTTAAAGTAAATCTTTATAGTGATTGCACATGTTAAAAGTTCTATCAAATATTAGTTTTGGTTAATATATATGATCAATAAATTAGTGCTGATAATTCAGCAACAGCAACACACACACATGATATATGTATCGGTTATGCCTAAAATCAGTTGTGAAGTGATGTGTAGATTAGCATTGTGTATGTTTTTTCTTTCAAAGACCCTCAAAAAAACCATCTCATATAAAAGGTGGGAAATGGACGCCGGCAGGACGCAGTGAGACGGTGGCTTTTGTGAACAAAGGCAAGTGGCAAACTGAGGAGGATATAAAAGCGAGAAGGATATATCATACACCATACTGAATTTGATCTTAAATATAAAACTCTAATTTATTTTTTTCATATTGATATGTTTTTTTAAGATAATCCTTGTAATAATTGCACATGTGAAATGTGTAATCAAATACTCTTCCGGTTCTTAATATAAGACTTAATTGTTGAATTGATTTTAATCATAAATATAAGACATATTTATCAAATTTATCAAATTTGTCTAAATTACCCATATAGATATTTCCTCAAACATAATCAAGTACAAGAGGGAGAGAGGATTATTAAGGAAGATGATTATGGTATTTCAAAAAAAAAAATCATATTTCTTATAATTAACTAATTTTTTAATCTCTATTAATCAATTGTCACTCACATTAAACATGGGAGGTAACGTGTGGGCATGAAATGAGAAATTGAGTTTGGGGAAAATAATGTCTGGATTCTGGATTTTGATGGGGACGCTTAAGATGAGAGAATTTGAAGAGCGAACAAATTAAAGGGAGGGAGACGTTACATTGTTCTCATGATCTGTAACCCCAACGTTGTAGGCCCCGCTCGACCCCCTCAACTACATTCATCCCCCTCTCTTATTCTTCTTTTTAAGCCCTTCTTCTACCTTTGTCCTTCCTAATTATTTTTATTATTCTCTCCCATGCCATCCCTTTTTGCTTTCCCCTCACATCTCTTTTAATTATTCTTTTTGCTCTTAGAAAAACAGAAAGAGGATCAGTTCATCAAAGCCGATTATTTCACCTGATTTTTAATTAGGTTTTTCTAGTTTTTTTTCCCTTCTGTATTGGATCATTACGATTTCTTCAATCACAGGCATTAAATTTTATGCTCATGCTCGTCTATTAATGGGATTGATGTGAATTTAACTAAGTGAAATATAATTTGCCACAAAATATAAAAAAATTAAAAAATTTTAAAAATAAAATTTAGTTATTTTCAGCATAAAATAAAAAATTAGTATGCACATAACAACTATCCCTTATATCTATGTAATCTCTAATATTATGTATCTTATGATTTATTTTGATTTTATTTAGATCTGTTTGGCAAAATTAATTCAAATGTGTGGTGAATGAGAAGCATGCCACTAGTAGTAATATCATTTCTCTTGCAAATTAATAATATATGAGCATAGAGATTAATAACTGCAATTGAGAAAATTATAAAGATCCAATAAAAATTACAAAGACTTAATTAAAAGGTAAAGTAAAATTATAGGTGCTTGCATATAAAAGTCAAAATAATTAACTTATATAAGTCCTGTTATTGTAGAAACAATTATTACCAAAAAAAATTAAATACTACGTTGGGAGATTTTTCATCAAATGAGTAGTATCTAATGTATTCCTTTAGTTTTAAATATACGACTCATTTTATAGTATAATTTACATTACAAAATGGGTCCTATAGTTAGGACCGGAGGAGTTAATGATTAAAATAAATAATTAGACAAACTAACACATGTTTATTAAAAATAAATCCTTTAACGAATTTTTTAGTTTTTTACAAAATAGTTACGTAACCAGCTGCAGAGAGTATCTGTTAATAAAATTCCCATATCAACCCATATAGTAGCACTTATTTTTGTTGGATATAAGGCATGAAAGGGAAAAATACACACGCTATTATAATTCATAATGAATGCAAAGCTCATGGAATATGAGCTTTGGCTAGAGAGTGACAGTGACTGGTGCTGCAAAGATTAACTTCTGGAATGATCGATAATTTTTTAAAATGAAGAAAAGCTAAAGTTTCCTGTTAAGTATTACGCCCATCTGAAGGTTTTTCAAATCGTGCGGCGGGCCAATGTAATTTTTATTATTAATGGGGGAATGTGGGTATCTTCCGACTCCGAGGGTAAGAGAATGGATATTTTCTTTTTTATATTTTATGTTATTCTCTTTTTGAAACATTAAAATATAAATATCTATGCTCTTAAAATATACTCCTCTGGTTCTTAGTATGGAACCTAATTGTTAGGTTGATGTTGGTCCTAAATATAAGACATATTTCGCATATTTATCAGTTTTTTTTAAATTATCTTTATGGATACTCCATCAACCATATAATTAAGTAAAAAAGGGAGAGATAATATTAAATAAGATTATTATGGTATTTTAGTAAAAACATGTCATATTTATTTTAATTAACTAACTTACCTAATTTTTTTAATCCAATCAAATTAGTTAAATAGGTATTATATTAATGACGGGAAGAGTATTATTCTCTCTGTATTCCTGTTTATATCAATAATACTCCTTTTAGTCCTTATTATAGGACATTTTTAAGAAATAACTTTTGACCATAAATATAAGTCATCAACTAATTCACTAATTGATACTTTTCAATTTTACTCTTATTATCAATTAGAGTTTAGAGTTTATAAGCTCATTAAACGCGTGTTTCTCTATTTTCATCATTTAAATTGGAAGCAAATTTAGAGAAAAAAATTATCAATTTAAAACAAATTTCATGTTTTTACTTCCATTCTCTGGATATGTGAGAATTAATTGAGAACGTACTAAGCTTAATGGAGTAATATATGACTTACTATCTCTTATTCTTAGTATAAAAGTTGAACAACTAAGTCACGAATATTTTAAAAATTGATTTATTCGATCTCTGTTTGAAATGAATTGCAAACAATCTAAAAAAACTCTGATATTTTGAGACTGAGTTCAATTCAGATGAAGCATATAAAATGAACTTAGAACGGTCCCTTTGGAGACATCCGATAATTAAAAAAAAAAGAATTTAGAACTTACTACTTTTGATTTTTAATATAAGACCTAATTAGTTATTTAAAAAATTTAAAAATCCTACTAAATTTTAGGTATAACATATATTACATTATTTTTCTAAAATACTTATTTATATCATTAGATTATATATCATTTAATAGGTGAGACAAATTAGTTTAAAAAGTAATAAATATAAATAATTTAATAAATTTTTAATTTTTTTAAATGAATTAATTGAATGTTATATTAAAAAGAAGATGTAGTATCATAAAATTAGTAGCCTTTAAGGCAGGAGAAGCTTCTTAATTTTAGTTGAGGCAGTTGTCATAACTGATTTCCAGATACATTTCATGTGGATATCATATCGTTGAAAAATGAAACAGTTCAGAGCTGACAGTTCGCGCAAATTTTAATTAGCACCCAGGCTTATCGGCCAAATTCAGAGAATTTAAATTCCCATTCCCAATTAATTCTATTTTGAGTATGCTTAAATAACGAAACTCTAATGATCATATATTATAAATTATAAATGGGGAGTTATTAATTAGCTTTTTTTTCAAATATTACCCCAACTACAATTTAACAAGATAAAACCTGAAGGCTAATGCGGTGTTTGTTTCTCTGTGCTTTTTTAAGTAGACAAAGTTAGAAATATTTCATTCTCAATCAAAATTAATGAGTAATAATTAAAAGTATAAGATAGTAATAGAATAAAAATTATTATCAGGCAAAAAAAAGAATAAAAATTATTAATATTATAACAAAATTAATGTAATGAAACTCTTCATTCATATATAGAGGTCATGCTAATGTTATCTGTACGGTGAAAAATTGTTAAACTAAAATATGAAATTTGAAGTTATGATGAGGTTTTGATTTGATACTACCTTCGATTTTTAATATAAGAGCTAGTTAACTAATTTGAATAAATTAAAAAAATTAGCTGAGTTAGTTTTTTTTTTTTTTTTTTTTTTTGAGCTGAAGCTGAGTTAGTTATTTATAATAAATATATGTTATCTTTCCTAAAATGTTCCTGCTAATCATGATTATTAATTATAACTACCACTGGATAAAACTTTTAATATGGGTGATTATTATAACAATTATCATAAAAAATATATAAATATGATAAATAAAATATATTAAGATTTTATATTTAATATCAGATTGAGAAGAGGGAAAAATCAAAAAACGAAGCAAAAGGGCCACTCATAATGAGACACACTCTGTGCCCCCCACCTGTCTTTTTCCATCGCAGAAGGGAATCTGAGAGGAACCATTTACAAAATTTCCACGGAGTACCTGTTCATAGTTAATTGATGATAGTGACGTGGGTGTCTTTTGATATCACATTAACACAAAATCACGAATGTAAATGCCAAGTTGTCCCTCCTAACGAGATTTGTCGGTTCCATCTCACTTTTACTATTTTAAAAATTGGTAGCAAATTACTCATTTACTCCGTGGGGTTGGTTCTTAATACAAAAACTCCTTAAATTTTTTTTCAAGGAATAAAAAAATTGAACCAGACTAAACTAGTTGAGATAATGATCGATCATATTAAAGTGATATAATTTAATTATAAATAACAAAATACCACAACATTAATAATCACTAATAATAGAATATAAAAAACTATAATAATAGTTTGGTTGTAATAATAACAAAATATTATTACATTAAGAATTTTGATTTTATGATTCCTCCATAATTAAAATTAATAATCATTGATAATAAAACCATCATTAAAATTCATTCATATCTTAATCACTAAGATATTAAGAGCTAAACGAGAAAAATATACTAATAATAATATAATCATTTAAACTTATTCATCCCCATTTAACCCATTTGATACCGATTCAATTTTTGACCAATTCAGTATTCAAACCAGATCAAGCTACTAGTTGGTTTATCAGCTTTTTAGTTGAACTGGCCAATTTGATTTGGTCTTTTTTTTTTTGTCTTGAATTTTTTTCAATGTATAACTTCAATCACCTTTATTGTTTTTAAATTTGCAATTTTTTCTCAAACTATTTATATTGATTATACAGTAAAAGAATTCTCATGAATTTGTAGTTGCAAAGCAAATGATCAAAGAGTATATTTTAGGAAATTAATACACATGATCTCTAATTACTAATATAAAACTAATTAGAGGGTTGGATTTAGTCTTAAATATAAAATCTTAATTCACTTAATGTCTCAAGTTTATAACTTGTTCTTCAAAATGTCCTTATCAATTACAAGGTTTTTTACGAAATGATAATTTTAATACACATGATTAAATATGACAGTTTAGGAAAATCAAGACATATATATTACAAATAATCAACTTAAATAATTTTCTTAATATTTTTAAATTAATTATCTAACTATTATGTTAAAAATTGAAGGTAGCAATTTTTTTAAAAAATAATTAATTTAACTAATTTTTTTAATTGTTATAAATTAATAGTAAGGGGAGTAATATTTTTTAAATTAATAAAAAAATTAAACCTAGAAATACCATAGTAACCTGACATGTGAAGGGTTTGGGTGAGAGAGATGCGTTGGACTGTGTAATGAGATGTTGCCACCTATGATTTTGGTCAAACCTAATACCGGGATCAAATCCTAGTAAAGTAGCAATGGGTGGCGTCTTCACTTAACTAACCTTTTTGAACGTGTGGGCGTATGGTTAGGTGGTTTGGGGACGCAATGATTAGTTAATGGATTTTGATACCCCTAATTGTGTCATTAAAGTAGGTCGTTATCCAATAAATAAATAAATAAATGAATGAATTTAACTCATTAAAGTACTTTTCCCCATTAGCATCAAATCTCGGACCACGTTCCTTTGTTGTGCTATTCATATGGACCCCACCTTCTTTGTTATTATTACCTCTTCGTTATTATTATTTCTAATCCCATTTATAAGTTTTTATTTATAAATTATAAATAAGATCTTATAATTAAGAGCAGTAGTAGTACTTCAAACATCCACCGTTGTCCCCACACATATATATTGGTTTCTTTGTTTCTAATTTTTATTTTTATTCACCATACGTACCGCAGGCACAATTTAATTATCTTATATTATTGGAGTACTATGAAGTTTAGGAAATAAATTATGTTATTCATTACTTATAAATTGATTGTTATTATTATTATTATTATTATTATTGATATTGCGAAGTGAGTTTGATTATTGAGAATTAATTAATTGCATGGTACCAATAATTACTTAATTTATAATTATACCCCTTTTATTTCTTATTATAAATCACTTTCAAGTTTTAACCATCTCACTGCAATTAAAGAAATATAATCAACATATTAAATCTATCCTAAAATATAAAAAAAATTGTTCAATTATGCCTATGTAAAAGAGAAACATGGCACGCATTTGATAAGCCATATAGAAAATATTGAATAAGAATTGAATTTCCCTCTTATTTTAGTAATTTACAATAGGGTGCATTAAATTACAAATGTTAATCAATAATTTTCTGAGTCACTTATATTATTAATCAAAATTAACTCAATAATTAAGTCATATATTAAGGACCGAAGGAATATATATTTAGGAGCGGAGGAATATATATATGTGTGTGAACATTAGAGTGACTAAACTAGACAAAAGAATAATTTTGTAGATTTTTCTATTAGCACAAGGACATGAATCACAAGTGTCAAGTGCCTCCTTGATATGCATTAAAAAAAGTTTAATAGATTATGAAAATGGAGAACAAAATGGGTCAGGGAAGTGTAGAAACGTCGAAAAAAGAGAGGTAAAAAAAAAAAAAGAATGAATGTGTTCTTTGGACTTTATCCGGTTGTCCCTTCTAACTATTTTTCTTTGGGTTGGTAGGGTAGTTGGAAAAGAAAAGAACCCAAGGAATTTACAGGTTAATATAATTTTTGATCCCTCAAGTTTCAAACTATAGGTTTTGGTCATTTTAGGAGTAAAATGATCCAACTTTTTATTAGATTATAGGGATTACTGTTTTAAATAAAAAGAAATTTAAGGGACCAAAACCTATGTTTTAAAATTTAAAGAACCAAAACCAAAATGAGAACAAATTTAAAAGATCAAAATTTGTATTAACCCGAATTTATATATGTGTGTGTGTCCACGCTTTAATTTATGATGATGATAAGGATCAATTTCAGACTTTTACAATAAATCCTGACCATATATAAAGGCAGCACGATCATCATCATATAGGAGGGCAATGCTAATAGTGCATACTATATATTTTTTTTCCTTACAAATGATTAAGGGGGAAATGGGGAATAGTAGCATTGAAAATTTTATGGGAAACAAATTTTTATACACATAAAATATGTAGCCTGGAAATTTTGTGCGCACAGAATATCAATAAGCACACAAACATGTTCACCTCAAACTCAAATTTAAGATCCCATTTAATTTAAGTATGGTAGGTGGTGTTGGTATAAAAACAACTTGCTGTTAAAATTGATACTCACTGTTCTAAAATTTCACTCTGAAAGCATCTTTGCCATATAAAAAAAAAGTTTTATAATTTATAGGTAATTTAATTCACTGATTTTGCTTCAAGATCTGTTGCTTCATAATGTTTGAAAAGCACGAATCCAATCGGAGTATATTTGGGAAAATGAAATTACCATATCTTGTGTTTGGTAAGTGTTAGTCAAAGATTTCAGCAAAAAATATTTATAATATGTTCACACACAGAAAAGAAAAGAGGGAAGTAAGGGTAGATGAGGAAGAATTGACTAGTATTAATTGGGCAACCAACCAATTGATATATGTGAAGGAGAAGAAACGAAAGAACATTAGAAAATAGGACAATGTTAGAATCTAATTAATTAATTGAATACCACATGCCCTTTTCATCATTAATGACCAGAATATATAATTGGTATTGTACATATATTATCGATCACTCTGTCAGACTTGTAGTAAGATTTTCTGGCGGATCCCATCGTCCTTGAGATTCTCAGATTTTTCTTTTCTTCTTCCTCTGAACCACAATCATTTGTTTCTGTACCTTTCACTATGCTATTGAGTATCATTGAAGTATTTACTTTAATTAGGATTATGATTCATTCATTCACTCCATATAATTTTATTTTCATTCACAGGCTATTTTGAATTTGTCACGAGTCTTAAATCAAGAACAAATAATTTTAAAGTAAGAGTTTTACAATGCATTAATTTCTAATTAGCCTCTCAAGAACTTGCACTAAATAATACTCCTCCGATTCTTA
The DNA here is from genome assembly GCF_004799145.2 of Neltuma alba. NCBI lineage: Eukaryota > Viridiplantae > Streptophyta > Magnoliopsida > Fabales > Fabaceae > Neltuma > Neltuma alba. Next base: position 18,162 of record NW_021636980.1, on the reverse strand, counting down.
ATATAAGACCCATTTAACTAATTTGATTAGATTAAGAAAGTTAGGTAAATTAGTTAATTATAAGAAATATAACACGCTTTTCCTAAAATACCATAATCATCTTTCTTAATAGCCCATCTTCCTCTTCTATTTGATTATAGTTGAAGGAATATCCATAGGGGTAATTTAGAGAAAATTGATAAATATGAGAAATAGGTCTTATATTTAGGATTAAAACCCATTTAACAATTACGTCATATATTAATAACTAGAGGAGTACTAATTTTATTTCTAATTATAAAACCTTATTTATAATCTTATAATTAGGGTCGGGGTTGTAATTAATGCTGTTGAGAGTCGGCTAACTTTAAAGGACTATCATTGAATTATTTACTTTAATTAGGAGTATAATTTATTCAATAATATAATTTTCTTTTTCTATTCATGAGGCAGCGTTAATTTGACACGAATTTCATGTTAGAACTTAATGTACGGATTTTAAAAAGCTTGAATTCTCTAATTTCAACAGCTAACTTGTTGTGTTGCGGTTGTTTCAAAAAAAGACTTGCATTCATAATATGGATACTTTCATTGAGAGTTGGCAAATAGGGACATACTGTGCACACGGAGTTGGGTTTTGAATGGAGGGATCAACCAGCAAGAAGGCAAGTAAAATGTCATTTATAAGAAATTTTATAACAATATATTTTATTTCTAAAACCCCATTTAATATTGTGAAAATATACATATATAATTCGTTGGCAAAAAAAATGTTATATATATATATATATATATATATAAAATCCTGACGATCAGTTTGTTAAGTGTGTAGCTTTTTGTGTGCCAGAGAGTTAGATGTCTAGCTCCGTAGCAACAGTTAATTCACCTGCACCATGCGCACTCGAACCTTTCCGTCCCATCAATCAAGCACACACTGGGACCCTTCGAAGATCTTCCAGCGCTGTTCTTGATTCCTTTTGAATGTTTGTGATCTTTAGCAATTACGTGAAAAGTGTGAGTTAACCAGTTTCATGCAAGCAAATTCAGCTCACACCTCGCTAATCTCAATGATAATTTGTGGGCGTACATTTCCTTGTTCAATTCTTGATTGTATTGAGATGTTTGCGCGCGGAATTCGATAAAGCAACTCGATGGCTTTAGTCTGAGTTATCTTAAGTGCTAAAGAGACCCAAATGTGAACAGATGATTAGAGTGAAAGGGGAGGTTTTTCTTGAAGAAGGAACTCAAAACAAAGAGGTTTTGGATTTTAAAAGAGGTATGTCCGTTGCCTAACTTTATGCACACACAAGCATGCGTGAGAGTTAGTGCCCTTCCTTTGGCATACATGCATGATGTTGTGTTTCTCAGTGAGTATACTAAAAAGTGAGGCTACTCAAATTGCTTGGTCCTGTTTGCACGCCGTAAGGGATGCTGCCATTTCTTCGCTATCAAGCTCGTTATACTTGCTCACACGCACAAGGTGTTTGATAAATTGTCAGACGGAGCCATAGAGAGATTTTAGTCAGCAAATTCTGTGATTCTTTTCTGCCATGGGTCTTCCTTACCTACTGGGCACTGGCCCTCTCTCTAATTTTTTTCCCCCTCCTTGTGTGTTAAAAAGTTCGGAAAAGATATCACATTTGGGAACATATATTGATATATTATCAAAGTGGGAAGAAAAAAAGAATATGACTTTGTTTTTTATAAAAGTTCAAATCCATAGCAGGTAATTGTTTTTTTCTTTTTTCTTTTTAGCTTTTTATATTTTTCCAAATGTAATGTTTTAACCTCAGAATACTCTGGGATGAAATGTAACCCATATTGTCAAAGGAGAAACACTGATCATTACTTGTTCTTTACTTTGCCTCAATCTTTCGCTAACATGCACAATAATTAATGCCTTAGATTGACTTGTTACTGCCAGTGTCATATCAATTAAGTCTTCTGTTCTCATTTGAGTTCCACCACACTCAATGGCTTCAAGATCCTTCAACTTAACACCGCTAAAATATATCGATGACCGCTATTTCGGTCTATTTTATACGATGCTAGTAACGTGTTTCTGCACTTGATCCCAGCTTAAATACCGCTCCCTTACTAAGAATTATTAAAATATTATCCTGTTGACCATAGCTTATTCTGTATATCTCTGGTAGCAGTTCCTGAGAGAATCTCAGAAGCCAGGGTGCGCACATGCTGATTCATCTGACTTCAAAATTACATCCTCCAGCGTTAACAGAAAAGTGTAGCAGAAGGCAACAATTTGGCATAGTTTATGGTCTGAGGGATCCAAGGATTTCTCTTATGTATGTAAGCAATGGCTATCACATTATTAATAGAAATACTGACAATAGGGTGGAAATCCTAAATCTTGTACAACAAAATCAATAAAAGAAATTCACAAATTATATAATAGGCACTGATTGTTCAAAGCATCAAAACGGAAAATATATTTCGGAGACTAGGTACCCCTGAATATGCCATTACTCCATCATTCGCTATGTAAAAAGTGTCACATAGCCTTATAACCATGATTGATTTTGGAGTATGAATTGTCTTGTAGCTTGCATTTCTTGAGCTGGCAGCCTAGCATGAGCAATTTATGTGCTTCAGATGCAGATGCTTTGGAAATAGTTGGGTCTGGCTTATCTGATTTGGTATCTAGTAGAAAATCATCAGCTATTGAAGACTCAAGTTTGAACAATAATGAGCAATAATTGGTCGGGATAAAATTCATAAATAACTAGATCATTTTAGGCTAAACATCATGACTCCGATACCTGAAATTTGAAACGATACTGCCAGAACAGTTTGATAGATCAATCTATCTAATAATTATAATTTGCTTTCTCTATCCCTGCATTAATGGCTTCTAATAATTTAGGGGGATAGCTTCTAAGCCATGTGGGTATGTCTCTATAAGACATTCTCCATATGCCTTTGGAGCCCCCTGTTACGTTTGCTGGTGGGTACCACGTATTTGGTATAGGTCGCTAATACTTTCTCGAAAAAATTTTGCGAGAAATCACATCTCAGTGGTGCTTAGGTCTCAAGTTCTCAGGGGTCCCTAACCCAAACTATACTGCTAGATTCCAGCCTAATTTGTCCGTTAGCTCAACTTTGAAAATCCAAAATCAATGTCTCATGTCCCGAAATTGAGCTTGAACTAGTGAGTGTTTCTATCAAGGATCAAAGAATGAACAGCTGGGTAGATATTTATGGATAGTTTTACTATAATTTGTCATACACACAATTTCATTGATCTCGGAAATACAAAATGGCACAGTTATATCAAACTCTGTTGAGATTTAGATTTAAGCTAGGAAATCAGGATATTAAAGACTGAACTGAACTGTGCTGAGCATTTCATCAAGAAAGCTAAGATGTCAGGGAGTTATTATTTCAACTCAAAAGTCTAAGCTTGTAAATCCGAATTTGTGAAAGATGAGCTATTCCTTCTTGATGTGTATTGGAGAATTAAAATGGCAATGGAATAATGTCAAATCTCACGGGTCAAGAGTCATGGTCCCCATGAATCATGACGGAGAGAAGAAAGGGGCAAAAAAACTCAATGCCTTCGCCAGTCTTATGCTTGCACCTTAGAAGATGGTCCTTGAGTAGAAGAAGTGTGAATTTAATTCCGTCACCTTTCAGAGAATAGTGCTTCTTATCCTCACTCCTCACCATATATATTTTCTTCCTTGCAATTTGTAGCTAGCTGCCATATGGGGCCTGACCCTTACCTGTCTGCTAAGAATAGAATTTATTGTGCATTAATGAAACAGCTCCTGGCGGTGAGAGAGAAGCTGAAGATTTTCCATCATTAGTGGGATGATACCCATATTTCAGTTCTCGTCAATCTTTTCAATGCTTCTACCTCTATATAACATCAATCGCATTAGTCACGGTGGATAATGAGAACATACACTTCGAATTGTCTTGGATTTATGTGGTCATGAGTAGCATTTCAATGCTATCCCTTTCAAACTATTGAGTACATTAGCTGTTTAACGTCCTTTATCTAGAGTGTAATTATTTGATCAGAGGAAGATCAACCCATAATTTTTTGTGGTCAAAGGAGAGTCCTTTTAAAGAAGTTAAAACTTAAAAAAATGTCTCTGAAATGAGAAAGAGGTTAGAATAAAATATGAGAATGTATAGAAGATCCACCTTTTTTCTCCCCACCCGCTTAGGTAAATACCCTACGAGTTTCCAATATTAGAGGTACTATATTTAGGGTTAGAGGTGAGAAAATGGTGTGTAGTGGAGGGAGATTAGAGGGACCCACTGACTTGATGAAGAATAATATAACAACGCGGGGTCCCACTTATGATATGGGAGGGGCAATTTCAGAATTAATTCTTCACCAGTCACCACCTCCTCTGACAAAATCCTCAACCTAAAGTTTGGTCCTTTGCTTAGCTGTGAGGAGAGGATTAGGACAACCCTCCCAGCCGCAGGACCTATTGCAAATTAGTGGTTTGGTTAGACTGTCAAAGCCCCACTTAGTACGTGAGATAACTTCACAATTAGAATAGCTAAGCTCCATACACAATCTATTAGTGTTAATTATGGAAAGACCAATTTCAAGTTTACAATGGAACAATGATTGTACCAACTAAACTATCATAATTATCATCTCTAGTACCAGTATTTCAATGCCCATCAAGCCATAAAGAATAATATCATTTGTGCATTAGGAAAGCTCATCATAGTATGCAAGATAACAATGATTGCCATTGTTAGCCTCACACACCCTCTATTTGCTCCCTGTCCTCAAAAGTTCTCTGTTCTGCTATGTTGTGCAGTTTCACGATCCCTACGAGGCCAAAAGAGGAGGCTCAGGGAGAAGGTGGTTCCAATTAATAAGTTGAAGGGGATGGAAGATAGAAATTCGAGAGGGGACCACGTGACCATCACGTGCCTCCATTCCTCAGAAGAAAGACATGCGCCCAACAAAGCACCTTCTTCATCCAAACCTCCTCCTTGTACTGCATGCCAGGTCTCTCAGAATTCAAGAGATTTACTGACTTATTCCCATGTGACCTTGCACCAACTTTGTGAGGTTATCTGAAAGAATTAGATGGTTGTAGGACCTTCTGAATAAGGTCATGTTGGCTGTGTCAATACTCAATCAATGGGACATTGATAATCTGTTGAACAGTCGATTTAGAAATGATGAATCTGATTAACTAATAATCTCATCACCTATTCATGATTTAGTCTCATAAAAGTTCAATATAATACAAATATTACTTATAAGTACACAATTATATAAGATCACTTGTACTAAAATCCATATGCACAAACTCCAAATGGAACTGATTTAGAAGTGTTTGCAATCATGTAATTTGATATGACCAGCCATATTACCATATTGAAATCATTACTTGGCTGGTTGTGAATTCTTAAATCGTGACATGAAAGGTCTTGCCATTGAATGAAATAAACACGTGATTTAACTGCGTGTTTTGATGACATGAAAGATCCTCCTGTCAGATTATTTTGATTCGTTAGGAGACCAATATAACATATTTTGGTCATCGGGTATTTAAATCACTGGAGCATTTTCTCGTACGGTAGCTATCATCTTAACAAGTACTTAACACACTGACACACACATAATGGCACATAATAATCATATATGAACAGTTTATATGTGACATTATTGGTAAAGTCCATTTCCCCTCTGTTTTTTTTTTTTTTGGTTGGGGGGGGGGAGGGATAAGTTCGTTTCTTTCTAATGATAACACAGCTAAAAAATATTGATGCCCTGCAAGGCTGCTTTATCTGGAATTGAAAATTGTGTGTCCGTGGACAAAAGTAGTTTTAATGGAGGAAGAAATAATGAGTTTCTTCTGCAATAGCATTCAACCTGAATTTGATGAGTAAAGCTTTCTCTTTTCCCAATCACAAATCCTTAAATAGGAAAAAGTTAGTAGAAGCAGAAGGAAAAAGTAGAAAGGAATAATAGTAATAATAATATATCATCATAAACAAGTGACAAAGCTGCGTCCTTCCCTTAGTTTTAAATTTGATATTTTAAGGTATAATCCATCCACCCACTATCAAAACGACAACAAACTAAAGCACATAACAACATTATATTCCCTTTTTCTTCTTTTCCTTCATTTTGTTTCTGACATTCTTAAAGACTTGGGTATTTTAAAACGTTAATGGAAGCTCTCTCTGTCACTGATTGAAGGAAGGGAATAGAGCTAGCTAGTAGTGAGATTGCAGGCTGCCTTCCACTGAAATTTGGTCTCTTCGTGATGATGATGATGGTGAGGATGACCATGATGTTTTTTGTTGTTTTCCACTATGCGTTGCCTCCTTTCACTTTGGATTGCACGAATGGGTTGTTCATTTTGTGGCAGACACATCGATGAACCCAATTCCAGTCCCAGTCAACTAACTCCACCATCATTTTTCTTTTCTGAATTCTAAGAAAGCAAAGAAAAGCAAACGTGCATGGATTAAATGGGTGTTTGGGTAAAAATAAAATCATGGTTTTAAAAGTGCTTTTATGGTATACAAATTTACTTTGATTTGTGGAAAAGTGCTTATGGGGTTACCCAAACACCCTACTTTGTGAAAATGTCATCTTCGTTTCATCATAATCTAAATCAAAAAAATATGTTTGGTGTTGTGTGGTACATGGGTGATATTTGGGTTCATTTGCGCTCATTTTAATTTAACCGAGCTTTCTCAATTTTTAAATTTGATTCCTTTAAGTTTAGTTCATATCCATGCTTAAATTAAAGGATTAGCCAGTTGTTGATGTTTAGCACAACACATACCTTGGGGCCACTGGTATATAATATGAGAATTTGTATTAATTTATGAGTCATTAATAACGTAACTTTTCTATAAAATGCACGGTATGGCATTAATTTTTTTAATATAATATTTATTATTTATTATTATCATTCATTTAGTTAAATCTATCTCATTCGATTAATTTTTAAAAAAGTAGGAGACTTTTTTTGGGTGGTTTTCCGTGGAAATGGCTAAGTCCTACATTGGGCCTAAATGTTGGGGAACACATGAGTTGAGAAGGGATAACAAAATCATAGATGAGGATGTAACCCAAAAAAAACTCCTAGATGAGGAAGGCCATTGGGCCTTGGATTTGTTCCTTGGAAAGGTTCTGCATATTTTAGAAAGTGATGACCCAGAAGGAAAAGAAAAAGATCTTATAAAAATTTTATATTATTTTTACAATAACTGTTCATTGTTTAATTTTAATTATAATTGAATCAAATGTCTACCTTATTAAGATAGTAATGTCATTGAGAAAATATTTAAAAAGGTAAAATAATAGACTTACTGTTGGCCAACAGATTCAAGGTGTGAAATTCCAGAATACACCTAAAAGATAAAAAATAAAACACTACTACATGCAGTACTAAAAATAAATATTATATTTAGGACAAAAGTAATAATTTTTATTTAAAAAATAAAAGATAAAATAGAAAGTGCACAAACTTTTATCAATACATCACTTGTCAAGAAGCGTGATCGGATGCAGTCATCTTCTCCATCTTTGACGGTGGTCGGCGGGCAAGTGATGTTCCGATTGTCTACTGATGAGGCGAGTTGCTGCCCATCCAGTTAAAAGCTAACCGTCCAATTGATCATCCCACTATGTCCCAGTGCGGGTGGGTTGATCTCCCCCGTTCACTCGATGGACGCATTCGATTTTTTCTCAATGGTCTGTTAAATGGGTTTCTTCCTATTTTACTTTTTTCAAAAAAAAGTGCGCATGAGCAGGGTTCGGTAAGGCAAAACCTTTGCCTGATACCCAGCTCGAAGGATGAGGGGGCTGCATTGCCCGACCTTGCCGAGTAGAAGCCCTAGTTATTTTGGGCTGGGCTAATACAGACTGGGCAGGGCGGGCTTTCTTTATTTAAATTTACAACTTGAGTTATGAAATTTAAATACTGTCGTATGTCTTAACAGATATTTATGTTTTAAGAATTTAACAATATTCATAATTTATTAAAAACAAGACAATAAAAAATTGTAATTAAAGCCTTAAAATCCAAATGATTTGCACCAATATCCACAAAGTTGAGAAAATAATAAAACATATAAAAAAAATACAAGCTATATTAACATATAATTTAATATAATTTATAGAGATCTATATATTATATTCAAATTAGTATAATCAGTATCATTTCATGATATATGAAGTAATATCAACATGAAAAAGTTAAAAGACAATTATAGTACACAGCAAAATAATTTAGAAAAGTTAAAAAAGTGGTATTTTTTTTAAAAAAAAACTAGAACTTTAAAATGTAAAGTCTAATAATATAAGGATGTAATGTTCCTTTTGAGTAATGAAATATAATAAAATATACTCCTCCGGTCCTAAATATAAGACCCTTATACTAGTAAGGGTCTTATATTTAGGACCGGAGGAGTAGTATATTAATATTACAGTATATATATTATAATTGTGAAAAAATATATATTATAATATAAATAATTACATATTTCGAGCATAGCCAAATAGGCAGGGCTGCATGCTATACTCGTGGCTCGGTCTTGTCTGAAAATGCCCATTTTTTCCTTGGGCTGTGTTTTTTTGGATCGGACAGGACAATTTTTTAGTGGGCTTGGACGTGCATATTGGGCTAATGAGCTCATGAACACCCCTGAAAAAAAAGGATTTCTTCCTATTATTCTATGTTCTGAATTTGCCTCACAACATTGGATATAATTTTTGCAATTTTCTCAATATTCCTTTATGGAGGATTCATTTTGTAAGGATTTCATTAGGCATCCCACAATTTTAAGTTGAAGTGGCTGCTTCTATAATTAAGGCTGCCATTATTTCTGGGCAAAGCTAGTGGTGCGCAAGCTTGCATTCAAAGTCAAGAGATACATGCGTAAAGGAAAGGCTAATAAGCAAAGTGGGAAGAAAGAAAGCCTAAGTGAATTTAATGTTTGCCATTTATTGTCTCCCAAAATAACTCAAACTTCTCTATTCTCTCCTTTTCTTCCTCCTTGGTCGGTGTACTGTCACCCCAATCCACAGTTCCATTCCCTTTCAATCACTCAACCCATAACTATTCTAAAGCTACAAAATTGACTCTTTTAACAACCCCTCAGGCTCTACAAAGTAGACACCCTTTCCCCAGTAGTCTTACTGAGCATTTTCCCCGGAAAGTTAGAGAGAAAATGGAGGAAGAAGATGTGAGGGTAGGAGCCAACAAGTACAGAGGAAGGCAAGCGATTGGAACGGCAGCTCAGAGCCAAGATGGAAGAGACTACAGAGAGCCACCTGCTGCGCCGTTGTTTGAAGTTGGTGAGCTATCTTCATGGTCTTTCTACAGAGCAGGCATTGCAGAGTTTGTGGCCAGTTTCTTGTTCCTCTACGTCACCGTTTTGACTATCATTGGGGTGGCTAAATCTTCCTCTAGGTGCTCCACTGTTGGCACTCAAGGCATTGCTTGGGCTTTTGGGGGCATGATCTTTGCTCTTGTCTACTCCACTGCTGGTATCTCAGGTAATCTTCATCAGGAAAACGACCATAACAATGAACAATATTGTGTTTAAATGAAATAAGGGTCAGGGGTCATTTTTGTTTGTTTAAATGAGGTTATTAAATGGGACAATCTTTCTAAAGATTTGATTGTTGATAGAATATAATGACGTTGTGTGATCTATGTAGTCAACTTTATTTAATTAGATAAAGTTTATTGCTGTCACTGAAAAGGTTAAAAAAAAGTAATGTTTCCCTCTCTTTTAAAAAACTAACACTAACTTTAAAACTAATATTGACTCTTAACATTTTTAATAGGAAGGATGACATTGCTATTTTTTTAACATGTTAGAAAGGATATTGAGGGGGAAAAAAACTTTATCCATAGCTTTTTTGTGAACATTTCTAGGATAAAAGTGACTCTTAACCCATGAAATAACTCTGCAAAGTTTGGCTAAATGCATGATTTGTGGGTGCAGGAGGGCACATAAACCCAGCAGTAACATTTGGGCTGTTTCTAGCAAGGAAGGTGTCACTGACAAGGACATTGATGTACATAACAATGCAGTGCTTGGGTGCCATAGCCGGAGCCGCTGTGGTTAAGTCCTTCCAGCCACATACCTTTGAGAGACTAGGTGGTGCCGCCAACACTCTCACTTCTGGCTACTCTAAAACCGCAGGCCTTGAAGCTGAGATCCTTGGCACATTCGTTCTTGTTTATACTGTCTTCTCTGCTACTGATGCCAAGCGAAACGCCAGAGACTCCCATGTTCCTGTAAGCCATCAATCTATATCCATATTACAAGAAATTATTATTAACTGAAACTTGTTTAATTCTAACTGTATGAAATACTTATTATATATATGGTTTTGGATGGATTGCAGGTTTTGGCTCCACTGCCTATAGGGTTTGCTGTGTTTGTGGTGCATTTGGCTACCATTCCTGTGACAGGCACAGGTATTAACCCAGCTAGAAGTCTTGGTGCTGCTCTTATCTTCAACAAGCACCAAGCTTGGCATGATCATGTGAGTCTTCATATGCTTTGCTTTGGGTTTGATTTTGATTCTTTTTCAATTTTTAAAAGACCTGTTTATGTCATGGTGCAGTGGATCTTCTGGGTTGGGCCTCTGCTAGGGGCAGCTCTTGCAGCACTGTACCACCAGATAGTGATAAGGGCGATCCCTTTTAAGTCAAACTGATGCATCATGCAAGCAATATCCATAACCATAACTTCTTTCTGCAGTGTGAAGTTCTTTTGATTTCTGTTATATGTCTTCTACTGTACTGCGTACTGGGTTTCATTCTCTGTTTTAACATCTTGCCTCCACTTAGTAGTAATGGTGGGGATATAACTGCTTCTGCCATGTAATTATATAAGCTTGTCCCATTGAATAATAATCTTCAGATGATGATATGTGCATTATCTGTTTGCATTGGAACTTAATGATTCTTTTGATTGAATTGCCTACAATAAGGAAGTAGACTAAGCATTTATTTTATTTCTCAAAGAGGACAGTTGAAAGCGAGAAGAGGAAATAAGATCATAAAGTCAAGAGCATTATCCTATATAACCTACTTTTCTTGTAATGTTAGTCTGCCTAATAAAAGAGGAAGTAGAGATGTGAAGAGGAGCTTTCAATCTTTAAAGTAACAAAGTGAATAAAAATGAATATAATTATAAGCTACTGCCTCTGTTCTTAATATTAATATTAGATCATAAATATAAAATCTCAATATTTCTTGTCTTTTATATTTATTATTTTTTTTTGCAAATCAATTTATCTAACTTATAAAACAAATAGATAATTTAACATCATAGTTTTTATAGGATTATTTTTGAAAGATAATGTTACGTTTGTTATAATTAATTTATTTACCTAATTTTTTAATTTACTCAAATTAGTCAACAGACTTTTATATTAATGATAAAATTATCCTTGTCATGAACTCATGATGAGCTAATTATTTTTGTGATCATTTCTTAACAATTTATAATGGTTAAAACCGTTGCTAAAATTTTTTTTAAGAAGAATTCACAATATACCGCAAGATAAGAAGAATTCGTCATATGGTATTCACGCCCAACTTTAAGAAGAATTCACAATATACCACAAGATAACTGGAATTCGTCATATGGTATTCACGCCACCTGGGTTGCCACGTAGGATTTGTTTGTCACTTTGTACGCCAATATGGGCGTCTTGTTGGATGCTTAGATTGAAACTATAAGTTGTTCTAACTTTTAGGAATCAAGATGGATGTCACTTTAGAACATTCCTCTTATCGTATTATTTTTTTTGTTTCTAAAATGATTAAAAAATTATTTAAAATAGATTATTGATGAATCCTATTACTTAAAATGTGTAATCATGCAAGATTTGGTGATTTCCCTGATGTATCTCCTCCTATGCTTTCCACTTAGATTTTTTTAAGTGCCTGTCATCTATTTTTTTTCAAAATCAAGAATAAGGACTTAGAAAAAAAAAACGGATCTGTTCCATGGAGTGCAAAAACTTATATGCCCATTTTACGTTTTGTTTCTTTTCGAATATTAACTAGATAAAGGCTAAGATCGCTATTGTCAACTCGGTGTGCATCTGTCAAATTCATTAATGTTGGGCAGCGTTATTGCCAACGTCTTTCATATTCTATTGCTTTGCGCTCTCTATTTTTTCGGTGTCCTAGATTATTTTTTAGTTCTTTTTTCGATTCTGTAGAAAACAAGAGAAATTGAATCAAACTAATCTATTATGTATCTGTTTGATGAAAAATTAGTCCAGAAAATAGTTATCTGATCGTTTAGATATGAGTGAATGGAGTGATTACCGGATTTGGTTCATTCTATAGGATTCGCTCTTGATTTTCATATCACGTTGCAGCTGGAGTTGAACACTGCAGACCTGCCACTTCAACAAACGAGCAAGTTCTTATTAAAAATTTTCCATTGTGTATAAAGAATAGGTAGATAATATACAGTTGTTAGCCATAAACTTAATTTACCTTATTTTAACAAATCCAACCTGTCAAAAAATTTCTCATTTTAGTCAACTTTGAAGATCCTTCATAGTAGATATTCCAGGATTATTATAAACACAGTGATATGTGTTGTGTAGATGAACTGAAGATTGTCCATGTCAAGTTTCAATTGCAAAGAAAATTAAGTTCGGTGAACAGTTTTGCATCGTTGGGGATGATGCTCTGTTAGGTTCCTGGGACCCTTCAGATCCAATACCAATGTCCTGGTCAGATGACCATACTTGGACTGCTGAAACGGTGAGTAAAAATTAGAATCTTCTATAATAAGAAATATAAAATGAAATAAAACTCCTCTGGTGAAAAGCTTCATTGCCAAATCTTTGAGAGATAAACTCAGTCAATTTAATTTACAGTTGAGTGTGAATCAATTAATATGATTAACTTTAAATCGTGAGTAACATACAGGTCCTGTGTATATGGACAGGATATAATTGCTGGAAAAAGGATCCAATACAAGTTCATATTGAAAGAGAGAAAGGGGGATGTTATTTGGCAGCCAGGGTCAGATAGACTCATGCAAACATGGGAAACTGTTAATGGAATATCAGTCTTTGAGGATTGGGACAGTGCAGGACTTCAGATGATAACAGAGGAACTGCAGCATCAACACTCAAATGAGGAATCCAAGCAGCAGGAAAAGCCATCAAAGAATACAGATCGTAACGATGAGCAATAAGAAGCTGATAGACCCACGCAGATTAACCCCAGGGGAAAGGTTACTTCAATCAAGAATCAGGAAACACAAGTTGATGACTAAAGTCTGTTTGAATTTTGACGGTGTACCATGACTTTGCACCACCAGTTTTGCCAGACGAAGAATCTAATTCAGGTGAAATAGTTTCACGAAGTTAACAAAAACTAAAACAATCTTGAATTCTCTGAGGATTTTTTGTGTGTGACCAAAATGAATTCTTTGCAAGTCAAAAGCACAATAATAAAACTGGAAACCTCCTTGCCAGTTTCCTCTGTATGAACACATTTTCTTTCTAGTGAACTGATCTTGGTTCATCCTTGTCCATGGATACGACACTATACGAATGTTCTTTGCTACTTCAAATTATATATCATCGCCTAATTTATTTTGGTTTTAAGTAAAAAGTATATTATTTAGTTTTAAATCATGCCAATTTGTGTCTTCATCTGAGACAAAATCGTTTATTCTGTGCAACCATGAAGATTGTAGTGAATATTTCTTTGTTTATTGTCCATTGTTGTTGCCGTTGTTATGGCTACAACCTCCGTTCCTGCATATAAAATTTAGTCTGTAATGCAAACTACTCTTATTTCTAAATATAAGATCTAATTTGTAGTGTAAATTAAAATCAGGGTAGTATTATTTTGATAAAAGGAGAGGGAACAAGTCCCTGGAACTCAAGTTGCAAAGCATCCTAATACACGGTTCTTAATCAACCCCTCTGGATAGGCTGGGGCACTATCAAAAGTTGGAAATCATTATAAATCCTTAGACTAGATTTAGCAACTAGCAAGACTATGAGCAACTCTTTTAACCTCTGTCGGTGCACATTGAAACTTGAGTTGCCAATTCCATCACCTATTACATAAATTCTCCTATAACTGACTGGCAAATGCAGCTCCCACGCTGTTTCAATACCTTTAAACAGAGAACATTCCTCAGGCTCTCGTGGTTCGCAGATGCCCAAGAAATTGTTAGGGCAACCCATGAGTCCAAATTCAAAGTATCTCGCATTATCCCTCCACATGCAGCAAACCAGACTATTCCATGACAGCCCCACCCACATGCACATTAATCTTGATCCATTTAACACTGCTTCTATCCACCTTCTTTCAGATGCAATCTTCCCACATAGTTTTTCACAATCACAGAAATAACAAAACCAGGATCTAAAGTCCCATTTGGGACGAAGTATTGAGAATGAGAGATTGGGATTGAAACTACAATTGAAAAAAAGCATTAGAATAGTATTTAGCATAAGTAATTGCTTGTTATATGGGATTAGGCAAATCCATAAAGGTGAGATTGGGGAATACCACTTCCTCCTATGGTATTCTCCAATCCCACATACATGGTTTTGACTAATCCCATATAATAAGTAATCTCTTAACTCTTTTAATAGATTTTCTCAATTATAATCCCAATTCCGATCTCTTATTTTCAATGCTTCCTACCAAACGTAACCTAAAGGTTTATCAAAAGTTTCATGGTTGATCATTGCACCAATTACTTCATATGGGTGAGCAGCCCCCGCATTTACTCCTCCGAACATGGGTGGCAAGCCCAAAAAAAGACTCTAATCCGTTCCACTCCTCTCCGTTTCCAGATTTTTGTTGAAGATTTTACTAAACGGGGAGCTACCAGAGTCCTCAATAAGTGAAAAGGCGCTACTAAAAGTAAACCCACGATTTTTACTCAAGTTTCATTAGAACTTAAGCTCCTCAAACAATTATCAGCAATTCTGATTCCATGTATGTATTTCTGAGTAAGCATGCCCACCCATAGTCCTTTTTATACCTGAAGCTAGATTCCACGCAATCTTATCTACCCATGCACCATTCACAGCTTCAAGCCTTCTAAAGCCCAACCCTCCTTCATCTTTCAGTCAACACAGCTTAAAACCCAACATGAGTTGTTTCCCCGATCAATCAAATGCCCTGAGGTCTTCCCATCAATTTTGATATTCCCCATAAGAAATAGAGCTGTCTCATTATAGTATTCTAAAAACATGCTCAGAGACAATCGAGCCTTCTCGGATTCAATGCCCATCCAGTATAAACCCTTTGTTCCCAGATTCTCCCCCTTTAATCTTCTTAGCCCTACGATTCAGTCGATCATCTTCCTCTCTTGAAGAAGGGAGCAGAAAGGTTCTCCTATTAGGGACCGGGACAGCCATTGTTTGATCTTTTATGGTCCACTACCTTGTTTTCCTACTTCAGAACCACTGCATCTGTAGAACAAAAACTGGATAAAGAAATTTACATATTGATAGAATCAATTCAAATACGGTTGAAGGTGATACGAAAAACAAATTTCTATTTTGCTCTTCAAAATTACTGTCATCATCAATTTGGTAAAATTATTTCTAAGATCAAACTAACTATTAAAGTTTGCTTATCCAATCAACTCAAATCATAACAAAAATAAATATATTTTTAATATAATTTTGTATTAATTATTTCAGACACAAATAATATTCTCACACATTATAAAATAGAAAAGTTGGGAAATGAGGCATACAAGTCTCAAGTTATGACACAATTTACTTTGCTGTTCTTTTTCTTAGCTCATGGGAAGAGCATGAAAGAAGGACGCGGAGAGAGATGAAGAGCAGAGAGCTACCTACCAAAGGAAGCACTAAGTTATTAGGAACCACTCACCATTTCACCAACTGTTGAACCCTCTCTCGGGAGAAAAACTATTCTTCCCTAGTCAATTGCGACTATTACATGTTTTATGGACCATGTAAATTGAATCTTCTTATGGCTAGTCTAGTTTTCATTCAGTGCGATTTTTGGATAGTTTTATCTAATTTTTACTAGTTTTTAATTGGTTTTTTTTAAATTCAAACAGAGTGAATGTGTATCATGTAATCTAGATCAATTGGTCCATGTGCCCATCTAATTTTAAAAACATGATCTTAGCATTTGACAATTTATTAGTACCAACAGATATTTTATAAAGGTACAATACTTTGCTCTTAAAATTGAGGGGATTATATGCATAAAAAAATAAAATTTAAGGAGACATGAAATTAATAGTTTGGAATTATCTGCATAAAGTTGACAGTTTAGGGGGATTTATTATTGAGTTTTGAGGGTTAATGAAATTATCTGTAAGTTCACAAAAGTTTTATAGTTCCTCTTATCCTTAATATAAAAATTAGTTGACTAATTTGAGTAGACTACAAAAATTAGTTAAGTTATTTATTTGTAATAAATAGGCGTTATCTTTCCTAAAAATACATTTGCTAATCATGTGTATTAGCTAGAATTATATTTGATGAAACTTTAATATGTGCAACTACTACAAGGATTGCCTTAAAAAAAATAAATAAATATGAAAGATAAAGTGGATTGAGATTTTATATTGAGGACCAAATTAAATATCAAACTAACTCTTATATTAAGCACTGAAGGTAGTATAATTTAACATGGTTGAAAAACAGTGAGATTAACACCGAAAATTTATAGAGATTAAAGGAGAGGAAAAGAAAGATGGCACGAAATTCTTAGATGTAAGAATTATATTTTCATTCCTCATCCCCCCCAAAAAAAAGGGAACCACATTTGATGATTTTCATTGAGCTTGAACATACGTAGATACATACATACATAACCACACACCCCACGCTCGCACATTCATATCTTTCTACTAATGAGAACAACTGTACACCAAAACAGATGAAGGTAGTAACGATCAACCTTCTGTCCTAAATTACCTTCAGGAGCTGGCATGCTCTTTCAATTGCTGATTATTGCAATGGGTGAAGAGAGACTAGCTTCAAACGTCTAAAGTCTGAAGATTAAGAAAATTATGCATGAATTTGTAACTTGTAAGTACAGCACCAGTTAGTCAATTAGATATCACCTAATACACAGAATTTGTCCCTACAAAGAATACAGACCAGACTGCACATTAAACTACAAAAACCGACCAACTTGAAACAAAACCATTACGTCAGTATCATTTATTTGAGTTCCTTCAAATTCTGTAAATAGATCGCTGTTTTCAAATCAATTAAACCCACGCCATAAACTAAAGGAAACAATCATGGATTACTTCTTTCATTCTTAATGAACTGGAGGACCACAATGCTACCTTATTTAAGAGCTTGCAAAAGAAACATGATTATTGACAAGAAGGGACTACTTGGACAACACGAACTGACTTTGGTCATTTCCCATTAATGGAGCAGTAGCATAGAAGGCGGCAAAAGGAGTTATTTCTATACAATAATGAGCCTCTGCCGGGAATTTTCAGTGTACATACACACATGCACGCACCACTTACATCAACTATCAAAAACATCAGAAAGCCCCACCTTAGAAGTACTTTCTCTAGACAATGTGTTTGCTCTTTCCAGTTCACTGGATTCAAGATCGACTGCCTCCCACAGGAAACCATTTTCATGATTAAGAGAGAGCTTGTCAAATTCTTGGCCAACACCTTCACATCGAGGCTTCATATGTGCCACATATTTCTCTGTAATTTCAAGCATGTAGCCCTTTAAATGAAATATTGTATCCGAAAGTCATAATCAAACAGGAGCAAAAACTGGAATTAAGAGAATGGGAAATAAAATTCGGCACAATAAATTTGTTAATGCCTGGCACAAACCAAATTTATTCATGAATAAGCATTCACATTGCCATCGGTGCCACAGGCAACAACCTCCATGGTCCGCATTACAGAACAATAATATGTAACTCTTGCACCAATAACTTTTATTTCTTTACCAATAAGTTCTACTTAAATGCCCAAGAACACCGAGTTCACTAGATGCATTATCAAAACAGAACGTAGAGCAACCTTCAATAATTAATAAACGTTGACTCAAATCAACAGATATTCTCAACTTGAACACATTCCCCATAGTGTCAAAAGTCACCAAGGTAAAGAGTGTCCAAAACTGTTTTACACATATATCTGGTGGGAAATGGGCATATTCAAGAC
>NW_021636979.1:0-31672 GCF_004799145.2 Neltuma alba | reverse complement strand
AAAGAGGAGGTTTTCTTGAAGAAGGAACTCAAAACAAAGAGGTTTTGGATTTATAAAGAGGTATGTCCGTGCCTAACTTTATGCACACACAAGCATGCGTGAGAGTTAGTGCCCTTCTTTGGCATACATGCATGATGTTGTGTTTCTCAGTGTGAGTATACTAAAAAGTGAGGCTACTCAAATTGCTTGGTCCGGTTTGCACGCCGTAAAGCCCGTAAGGGATGCTGCCATTTCTTGCTATCAAGCTCGTTATACTTGCTCACACGCACAAGGTGTTTGATAAATTGTCAGACGGAGCCATAGAGAGATTTTAGTCAGCAAATTCTGAGATTCCTTTCTGCCATGGGTCTTCCTTACCCACTGGGCACTGGCCCTCTCTCTAATTTTTTTTTCCCTCCTTGTGTGTTAAAAAGTTCGGAAAAGATATCACGTTTGGGAACATTTATTGATATATTATCAAAGTGGGAAGAAAAAAGAATATGACTTTGTTATTTATAAAGTTCAAATCCATAGCAGGTAATTTTTTTTTCTTTTTTTTTTTCCCTTTTTATATTTTTCCAAATGTAATATTGTTTTAACCTCAGAATACTCTGGGATGAAATGTAACCCATATTGTTAAAGAGAAAAACTGATCATTACTTGTTCTTTACTTTGCCTCAATCTTTCGCTAACATGCACAATAATTAATGCCTTAGATTGACTTGTTACTACCAATGGTATATCAATTAAGTCTTCTGTTCTCATTTGAGTTCGACCACACTCAATGGGTTCAAGATCCTTCAACTTGACACCGCTAAAATATCAATGACCGCTATTTGGGTCTATTATATACGGTGCTAGTAACGTGTTTCTGCACTTGATCCCAGATTAAGGGGGTGTTGGATAGAAACCAAACCATGGTTTCAAAAGTACTTTACGGTTTACGAAGTAAATATATGAAGGAATTTGTCTCGTTTTACGAAAAAATGCTTCTGAAACCATGGTTTGGAGGTTGCCAAACACCCCCTAAATACCGCTCCCTTACTAACAATTGTTAAAATATTATCCTGTTGACCATAGCTTATTCTGGATATCTCTGGTAGCAGTTCCTGAGAGAATCTCAGAAACCAGGGTGCGCACATGCTGATTCATCTGACTTCAAAATTACATCCTCCAGCGCTAACAGAAAAGTGCAGCAGAAGGCAACAATTTGGCATAGTTTATAGTCTGAGGATCCAAGGATTTCTCTTATATATGGAAGCAATGGCTATCTATCACATTATTAATAGAAATACTCACAATAGGGTGGAAATTCTAAATCTTGTACAACAAAATCAATAAAAGGAATTCACAAATAATATAATAGGCACTGATTTTCAAAGCATCAAAACAGAAATATATTTCGGAGACTAGTACCCCCGAAATTGTCTTGTAGCTTGCATTTCTTGAGCTGGCAAGCCTAGCATGAGCAATTTATGTGCTTCAGATGCAGATGCTTTGGAAATAGTTGGGTCTGGCTTATCTGATTTGGTATCTAGTAGAAAATCATCAGCTATTGAAGACTCAAGTTTGAACAATAATGAGCAATAATTGGTCGGGATAAAATTCATAAATAACTAGATCATTTTAGGCTAAACATCATGACTCCGATACCTGAAATTTGAAACGATACTGCCAGAACAGTTTGATAGATCAATCTATCTAATAATTATAATTTGCTTTCTCTATCCCTGCATTAATGGCTTCTAATAATTTAGGGGGATAGCTTCTAAGCCATGTGGGTATGTCTCTATAAGACATTCTCCATATGCCTTTGGAGCCCCCTGTTACGTTTGCTGGTGGGTACCACGTATTTGGCATAGGTCGCTAATACTTTCTCGAAAAAATTTTGCGAGAAATCACATCTCAGTGGTGCTTAGGTCTCAAGTTCTCAGGGGTCCCTAACCCAAATTATACTGCTAGATTCCAGCCTAATTTGTCCGTTAGCTCAACTTTGAAAATCCAAAATCAATGTCTCATGTCCCGAAATTGAGCTTGAACTAGTGAGTGTTTCTATCAAGGATCAAAGAATGAACAGCTGGGTAGATATTTATGGATAGTTTTACTACATTTGTCATACACACAATTTCATTGATCTCGGAAATACAAAATGGCACAGTTATATCAAACTCTGTTGAGATTTAGATTTAAGCTAGGAAATCAGGATATTAAAGACTGAACTGAACTGTGCTGAGCATTTCATCAAGAAAGCTAAGATGTCATGGAGTTATTATTTCAACTCAAAAGTCTAAGCTTGTAAATCCGAATTTGTGAAAAATGAGCTATTCCTTCTTGATGTGTATTGGAGAATTAAAATGGCAATGGAATAATGTCAAATCTCACGGGTCAAGAGTCATGGTCCCCATGAATCATGACGGAGAGAAGAAAGGGGCAAAAAAACTCAATGCCTTCGCCAGTCTTATGCTTGCACCTTAGAAGATGGTCCTTGAGTAGAAGAAGTGTGAATTTAATTCCGTCACCTTTCAGAGAATAGTGCTTCTTATCCTCACTCCTCACCATATATATTTTCTTCCTTGCAATTTGTAGCTAGCTGCCATATGGGGCCTGACCCTTACCTGTCTGCTAAGAATAGAATTTATTGTGCATTAATGAAACAGCTCCTGGCGGTGAGAGTGAAGCTGAAGATTTTCCATCATTAGTGGGATGATACCCATATTTCAGTTCTCGTCAATCTTTTCAATGCTTCTACCTCTATATAACATCAATCCATTAGTCACGGTGGATAATGAGAACATACACTTCGAATTGTCTTGGATTTTTGTGGTCATGAGTAGCATTTCAATGCTATCCCTTTCAAACTATTGAGTACATTAGCTGTTTAACGTCCTTTATCTAGAGTGTAATTATTTGATCAGAGGAAGATCAACCCATAATTTTTGTGGTCAAAGGAGAGTCCTTTTAAAGAAGTTAAAACTTAAAAAATGTCTCTGAAATGAGAAAGAGGTTAGAATAAAATATGAGAATGTATAGAAGATCCACCTTTTTTCTCCCCACCCGCTTAGGTAAATACCCTACGAGTTTCCAATATTAGAGGTACTATATTTGGGGTTAGAGGTGAGAAAATGGTGTGTAGTGGAGGGAGATTAGAGGGACCCACTGACTTGATGAAGAATAATATAACAACGCGGGGTCCCACTTATGATATGGGAGGGGCAATTTCAGAATTAATTCTTCACCAGTCACCAGCTTCTCTGACAAAATCCTCAACCTAAAGTTTGGTCCTCTGCTTAGCTGTGAGAAGAGGATTAGGACAACCCTCCCAGCCGCAGGACCTATTGCAAATTAGTGGTTTGGTTAGACTGTCAAAGCCCCACTTAGTACGTGAGATAACTTCACAATTAGAATAGCTAAGCTCCATACACAATCTATTAGTGTTAATTATGGAAAGACCAATTTCAAGTTTACAATGGAACAATGATTGTACCAACTAAACTATCATAATTATCATCTCTAGTACCAGTATTTCAATGCCCATCAAGCCATAAAGAAGAATAATATCATTTGTGCATTAGGAAAGCTCATCATAGTATGCAAGATAACAATGATTGCCATTGTTAGCCTCACACACCCTCTATTTGCTCCCTGTCCTCAAAAGTTCTCTGTTCTGCTATGTTGTGCAGTTTCACGATCCCTACGAGGCCAAAAGAGGAGGCTCAGGGAGAAGGTGGTTCCAATTAATAAGTTGAAGGGGATGGAAGATAGAAATTCGAGAGGGGACCACGTGACCATCACGTGCCTCCATTCCTCAGAAGAAAGACATGCGCCCAACAAAGCACCTTCTTCATCCAAACCTCCTCCTTGTACTGCATGCCAGGTCTCTCAGAATTCAAGAGATTTACTGACTTATTCCCATGTGACCTTGCACCAACTTTGTGAGGTTATCTGAAAGAATTAGATGGTTGTAGGACCTTCTGAATAAGGTCATGTTGGCTGTGTCAATACTCAATCAATGGGACATTGATAATCTGTTGAACAGTCGATTTAGAAATGATGAATCTGATTAACTAATAATCTCATCACCTATTCATGATTTAGTCTCAAAAAAGTTCAATATAATACAAATATTACTTATAAGTACACAATTATATAAGATCACTTGTACAAATCCATATGCACAAACTCCAAATGGAACTGATTTAGAAGTGTTTGCAATCATGTAATTTGATATGACCAGCCATATTACCATATTGAAATCATTACTTGGCTGGTTGTGAATTCTTAAATCGTGACATGAAAGGTCTTGCCATTGAATGAAATAAACACGTGATTTAACTGCGTGTTTTGATGACATGAAAGATCCTCCTGTCAGATTATTTTGATTCGTTAGGAGACCAATATAACATATTTTGGTCATCGGGTATTTAAATCACTGGAGCATTTTCTCGTACGGTAGCTATCATCTTAACAAGTACTTAACACACTGACACACACATAATGGCACATAATAATCATATATGAACAGTTTATATGTGACATTATTGGTAAAGTCCATTTCCCCTCTGTTTTTTTTTTTTTTGGTTGGGGGGGGGGGGGAGGGATAAGTTCGTTTCTTTCTAATGATAACACAGCTAAAAAATATTGATGCCCTGCAAGGCTGCTTTATCTGGAATTGAAAATTGTGTGTCCGTGGACAAAAGTAGTTTTAATGGGGAAGAAATAATGAGTTTCTTCTGCAATAGCATTCAACCTGAATTTGATGAGTAAAGCTTTCTCTTTTCCCAATCACAAATCCTTAAATAGGAAAAAGTTAGTAGAAGCAGAAGGAAAAAGTAGAAAGGAATAATAGTAATAATAATATATCATCATAAACGAGTGACAAAGCTGCGTCCTTCCCTTAGTTTTAAATTTGATATTTTAAGGTATAATCCATCCACCCACTATCAAAACGACAACAAACCAAAGCACATAACAACATTATATTCCCTTTTTCTTCTTTTCCTTCATTTTGTTTCTGACATTCTTAAAGACTTGGGTATTTTAAAACGTTAATGGAAGCTCTCTCTGTCACTGATTGAAGGAAGGGAATAGAGCTAGCTAGTAGTGAGATTGCAGGCTGCCTTCCACTGAAATTTGGTCTCTTCGTGATGATGATGATGGTGAGGATGACCATGATGTTTTTTGTTGTTTTCCACTATGCGTTGCCTCCTTTCACTTTGGATTGCACGAATGGGTTGTTCATTTTGTGGCAGACACATCGATGAACCCAATTCCAGTCCCAGTCAACTAACTCCACCATCATTTTTCTTTTCTGAATTAATGGGTGTTTAAGGAAAGAAAAAAATTATGGTTTCAAAATGGTTTTGGGTAAAAATAAATATGTGGAGGAGTTTACCTCAATTGTAAAAAGTACATGTAAAAAGTGCTTATGGGGTTACCCAAACAATTTTGTGAAAATGTCATTTCGTTTCATCATAATCTAAATAAAAAAAATATGTTTGGTGTTGTGTGGTACATGGGTGATATTTGGGTTCATTTGCGCTCATTTTAATTTAACCGAGCTTTCTCAATTTTTAAATTTGATTCCTTTAAGTTTAGTTCATATCCATGCTTAAATTAAAGGATTAGCCAGTTGTTGATGTTTAGCACAACACATACCTTGGGGCCACTGGTATATAATATGAGAATTTGTATTAATTTATGAGTCATTAATAACGTAACTTTTCTATAAAATGCACGGTATGGCATTAATTTTTTTAATATAATATTTATTATTTATATATCATTCATTTAGTTAAATCTATCTCATTCGATTAATTTTTAAAAAAAGTAGGAGACTTTTTTTGGGTGGTTTTCCGTGGAAATGGCTAAGTCCTACATTGGGCCTAAATGTTGGGGAACACATGAGTTGAGAAGGGGATAACAAAATCATAGATGAGGATGTAACCCAAAAAAAACTCCTAGATGAGGAAGGCCATTGGGCCTTGGATTTGTTCCTTGGAAAGGTTCTGCATATTTTAGAAAGTGATGACCCAGAAGGAAAAGAAAAAGATCTTATAAAAATTTTATATTATTTTTACAATAACTGTTCATTGTTTAATTTTAATTATAATTGAATCAAATGTCTACCTTATTAAGATAGTAATGTCATTGAGAAAATATTTAAAAAGGTAAAATAATAAACTTACTGTTGGCCAACAGATTCAAGGTGTGAAATCCCAGAATACACCTAAAAGATAAAAAATAAAACACTACTACATGCAGTACTAAAAATAAATATTATATTTAGGACAAAAGGTAATAATTTTTATTTTAAAAAATAAAAGATAAAATAGAAAGTGCACAAACTTTTATCAATACATCACTTGTCAAGAAGCGTGATCGGATGCAGTCATCTTCTCCATCTTTGACGGTGGTCGGCGGGCAAGTGATGTTCCGATTGTCTACTGATGAGGCGAGTTGCTGCCCATCCAGTTAAAAGCTAACCGTCCAATTGATCATCCCACTATGTCCCAGTGCGGGTGGGTTGATCTCCCCCGTTCACTCGATGGACGCATTCGATTTTTTCTCAATGGTCTGTTAAATGGGTTTCTTCCTATTTTACTTTTTTCAAAAAAAAGTGCGCATGAGCAGGGTTCGGTAAGGCAAAACCTTTGCCTGATACCCAGCTCGAAGGATGAGGGGGCTGCATTGCCCGACCTTGCCGAGTAGAAGCCCTAGTTATTTTGGGCTGGGCTAATACAGACTGGGCAGGGCGGGCTTTCTTTATTTAAATTTACAACTTGAGTTATGAAATTTAAATACTGTCGTATGTCTTAACAGATATTTATGTTTTAAGAATTTAACAATATTCATAATTTATTAAAAACAAGACAATAAAAAATTGTAATTAAAGCCTTAAAATCCAAATGATTTGCACCAATATCCACAAAGTTGAGAAAATAATGAAACATATAAAAAAAATACAAGCTATATTAACATATAATTTAATATAATTTATAGAGATCTATATATTATATTCAAATTAGTAAATCAGTATCATTTCATGATATATGAAGTAATATCAACATGAAAAAGTTAAAAGACAATTATAGTACACAACAAAATAATTTAGAAAAGTTAAAAAAGTGGTATTTTTAAAAAAAAAAACTAGAACTTTAAAAATGTAAAGTCTAATAATATAAGGATGTAATGTTCCTTTTGAGTAATGAAATATAATAAAATATACTCCTCCGGTCCTAAATATAAGACCCTTATACTAGTAAGGGTCTTATATTTAGGACCGGAGGAGTAGTATATTAATATTACAGTATATATATTATAATTGTGAAAAAATATATATTATAATATAAATAATTATATTTCGAGCAGCCAAATATAGGGCTGCATGCTATACTCGTGGCTCGGTCTTGTCTGAAAATGCCCATTTTTTCCTTGGGCTGTGTTTTTTTGGATCGGACAGGACAATTTTTTAGTGGGCTTGGACGTGCATATTGGGCTAATGAGCTCATGAACACCCCTGAAAAAAAAGGATTTCTTCCTATTATTCTATGTTCTGAATTTGCCTCACAACATTGGATATAATTTTTGCAATTTTCTCAATATTCCTTTATGGAGGATTCATTTTGTAAGGATTTCATTAGGCATCCCACAATTTTAAGTTGAAGTGGCTGCTTCTATAATTAAGGCTGCCATTATTTCTGGGCAAAGCTAGTGGTGCGCAAGCTTGCATTCAAAGTCAAGAGATACATGCGTAAAGGAAAGGCTAATAAGCAAAGTGGGAAGAAAGAAAGCCTAAGTGAATTTAATGTTTGCCATTTATTGTCTCCCAAAATAACTCAAACTTCTCTATTCTCTCCTTTTCTTCCTCCTTGGTCGGTGTACTGTCACCCCAATCCACAGTTCCATTCCCTTTCAATCACTCAACCCATAACTATTCTAAAGCTACAAAATTGACTCTTTTAACAACCCCTCAGGCTCTACAAAGTAGACACCCTTTCCCCAGTAGTCTTACTGAGCATTTTCCCCGGAAAGTTAGAGAGAAAATGGAGGAAGAAGATGTGAGGGTAGGAGCCAACAGGTACAGAGGAAGGCAAGCGATTGGAACGGCAGCTCAGAGCCAAGATGGAAGAGACTACAGAGAGCCACCTGCTGCGCCGTTGTTTGAAGTTGGTGAGCTATCTTCATGGTCTTTCTACAGAGCAGGCATTGCAGAGTTTGTGGCCAGTTTCTTGTTCCTCTACGTCACCGTTTTGACTATCATTGGGGTGGCTAAATCTTCCTCTAGGTGCTCCACTGTTGGCACTCAAGGCATTGCTTGGGCTTTTGGGGGCATGATCTTTGCTCTTGTCTACTCCACTGCTGGTATCTCAGGTAATCTTCATCAGAAAACGACCATTACAATGAACAATATTGTGTTTAAATGAAATAAGGGTCAGGGGTCATTTTTGTTTGTTTAAATGAGGTTATTAAATGGGACAATCTTTCTAAAGATTTGATTGTTGATAGAATATAATGACGTTGTGTGATCTATGTAGTCAACTTTATTTAATTAGATAAAGTTTATTGCTGTCACTGAAAAGGTTAAAAAAAAGTAATGTTTCCCTCTCTTTTAAAAAACTAACACTAACTTTAAAACTAATATTGACTCTTAACATTTTTAATAGGAAGGATGACATTGCTATTTTTTTAACATGTTAGAAAGGATATTGAGGGGGAAAAAAACTTTATCCATAGCTTTTTTGTGAACATTTCTAGGATAAAAGTGACTCTTAACCCATGAAATAACTCTGCAAAGTTTGGCTAAATGCATGATTTGTGGGTGCAGGAGGGCACATAAACCCAGCAGTAACATTTGGGCTGTTTCTAGCAAGGAAGGTGTCACTGACAAGGACATTGATGTACATAACAATGCAGTGCTTGGGTGCCATAGCCGGAGCCGCTGTGGTTAAGTCCTTCCAGCCACATACCTTTGAGAGACTAGGTGGTGCCGCCAACACTCTCACTTCTGGCTACTCTAAAACCGCAGGCCTTGAAGCTGAGATCCTTGGCACATTCGTTCTTGTTTATACTGTCTTCTCTGCTACTGATGCCAAGCGAAACGCCAGAGACTCCCATGTTCCTGTAAGCCATCAATCTATATCCATATTACAAGAAATTATTATTAACTGAAACTTGTTTAATTCTAACTGTATGAAATACTTATTATATATATGGTTTTGGATGGATTGCAGGTTTTGGCTCCACTGCCTATAGGGTTTGCTGTGTTTGTGGTGCATTTGGCTACCATTCCTGTGACAGGCACAGGTATTAACCCAGCTAGAAGTCTTGGTGCTGCTCTTATCTTCAACAAGCACCAAGCTTGGCATGATCATGTGAGTCTTCATATGCTTTGCTTTGGGTTTGATTTTGATTCTTTTTCAATTTTTAAAAGACCTGTTTATGTCATGGTGCAGTGGATCTTCTGGGTTGGGCCTCTGCTAGGGGCAGCTCTTGCAGCAC
This sequence comes from Neltuma alba, assembly GCF_004799145.2. Taxonomy (NCBI): domain Eukaryota; kingdom Viridiplantae; phylum Streptophyta; class Magnoliopsida; order Fabales; family Fabaceae; genus Neltuma; species Neltuma alba. The sequence continues at coordinate 22,195 of NW_021636979.1, read as the reverse complement.
TGTACCACCAGATAGTGATAAGGGCGATCCCTTTTAAGTCAAACTGATGCATCATGCAAGCAATATCCATAACCATAACTTCTTTCTGCAGTGTGAAGTTCTTTTGATTTCTGTTATATGTCTTCTACTGTACTGCGTACTGGGTTTCATTCTCTGTTTTAACATCTTGCCTCCACTTAGTAGTAATGGTGGGGATATAACTGCTTCTGCCATGTAATTATATAAGCTTGTCCCATTGAATAATAATCTTCAGATGATGATATGTGCATTATCTGTTTGCATTGGAACTTAATGATTCTTTTGATTGAATTGCCTACAATAAGGAAGTAGACTAAGCATTTATTTTATTTCTCAAAGAGGACAGTTGAAAGCGAGAAGAGGAAATAAGATCATAAAGTCAAGAGCATTATCCTATATAACCTACTTTTCTTGTAATGTTAGTCTGCCTAATAAAAGAGGAAGTAGAGATGTGAAGAGGAGCTTTCAATCTTTAACGTAACAAAGTGAATAAAAATGAATATAATTATAAGCTACTGCCTCTGTTCTTAATATTAGATCATAAATATAAAATCTCAATATTTCTTGTCTTTTATATTTATTATTTTTTTTGCAAATCAATTTATCTAACTTTAAAACAAAGAGATAATTTAACATCATAGTTTTTATAGGATTATTTTTGAAAGATAATGTTACGTTTGTTATAATTAATTTATTTACCTAATTTTTTAATTTACTCAAATTAGTCAACAGACTTTTATATTAACAATAAAATTATCCTTGTCATGAACTCATGATGAGCTAATTATTTTTGTGATCATTTCTTAACAATTTATAATGGTTAAAACCGTTGCTAAAATTTTTTTTAAGAAGAATTCACAATATACCACAAGATAAGAAGAATTCGTCATATGGTATTCACGCCCAACTTTCAGAAGAATTCACAATATACCACAAGATAACTGGAATTCGTCATATGGTATTCACGCCACCTGGGTTGCCACGTAGGATTTGTTTGTCACTTTGTACGCCAATATGGGCGTCTTGTTGGATGCTTAGATTGAAACTATAAGTTGTTCTAACTTTTAGGAATCAAGATGGATGTCACTTTAGAACATTCCTCTTATCGTATTATTTTTTTTGTTTCTAAAATGATTAAAAAATTATTTTAAAATAGATTATTGATGAATCCTATTACTTAAAATGTGTAATCATGCAAGATTTGGTGATTTCCCTGATGTATCTCCTCCTATGCTTTCCACTTAGATTTTTTTAAGTGCCTGTCATCTATTTTTTTTCAAAATCAAGAATAAGGACTTAGAAAAAAAAAAACGGATCTGTTCCATGGAGTGCAAAAACTTATATGCCCATTTTACGTTTTGTTTCTTTTCGAATATTAACTAGATAAAGGCTAAGATCGCTATTGTCAACTCGGTGTGCATCTGTCAAATTCATTAATGTTGGGCAGCGTTATTGCCAACGTCTTTCATATTCTATTGCTTTGCGCTCTCTATTTTTTCGGTGTCCTAGATTATTTTTTAGTTCTTTTTTCGATTCTGTAGAAAACAAGAGAAATTGAATCAAACTAATCTATTATGTATCTGTTTGATGAAAAAATTAGTCCAGAAAATAGTTATCTGATCGTTTAGATATGAGTGAATGGAGTGATTACCGGATTTGGTTCATTCTATAGGAGTCACTCTTGATTTTCATATCACGTTGCAGCTGGAGTTGAACAATGGAGACCGGCCACTTCAACAAACGAGCAAGTTCTTATTAAAAATTTTCCATTGTGTATAAAGAATAGGTAGATAATATACAGTTGTTAGCCATAAACTTAATTTACCTTATTTTAACAAATCCAACCTGTCAAAAAATTTCTCATTTTAGTCAACTTTGAAGATCCTTCATAGTAGATATTCCAGGATTATTATAAACACAGTGATATGTGTTGTGTAGATGAACTGAAGATTGTCCATGTCAAGTTTCAATTGCAAAGAAAATTAAGTTCGGTGAACAGTTTTGCATCGTTGGGGATGATGCTCTGTTAGGTTCCTGGGACCCTTCAGATCCAATACCAATGTCCTGGTCAGATGACCATACTTGGACTGCTGAAACGGTGAGTAAAAATTAGAATCTTCTATAATAAGAAATATAAAATGAAATAAAACTCCTCTGGTGAAAAGCTTCATTGCCAAATCTTTGAGAGATAAACTCAGTCAATTTAATTTACAGTTGAGTGTGAATCAATTAATATGATTAACTTTAAATCGTGAGTAACATACAGGTCCTGTGTATATGGACAGGATATAATTGCTGGAAAAAGGATCCAATACAAGTTCATATTGAAAGAGAGAAAGGGGGATGTTATTTGGCAGCCAGGGTCAGATAGACTCATGCAAACATGGGAAACTGTTAATGGAATATCAGTCTTTGAGGATTGGGACAGTGCAGGACTTCAGATGATAACAGAGGAACTGCAGCATCAACACTCAAATGAGGAATCCAAGCAGCAGGAAAAGCCATCAAAGAATACAGATCGTAACGATGAGCAATAAGAAGCTGATAGACCCACGCAGATTAACCCCAGGGGAAAGGTTACTTCAATCAAGAATCAGGAAACACAAGTTGATGACTAAAGTCTGTTTGAATTTTGACGGTGTACCATGACTTCGCACCACCAGTTTTGCCAGACGAAGAATCTAATTCAGGTGAAATAGTTTCACGAAGTTAACAAAAACTAAAACAATCTTGAATTCTCTGGGATTTTTTTGTGTGACCAAAATGAATTCTTTGCAAGTCAAAAGCACAATAATAAAACTGGAAACCTCCTTGCCAGTTTCCTCTGTATGAACACATTTTCTTTCTAGTGAACTGATCTTGGTTCATCCTTGTCCATGGATACGACACTATACGAATGTTCTTTGCTACTTCAAATTATATATCATCGCCTAATTTATTTTGGTTTTAAGTAAAAAGTATATTATTTAGTTTTAAATCATGCCAATTTGTGTCTTCATCTGAGACAAAATCGTTTTATTCTGTGCAACCATGAAGATTGTAGTGAATATTTCTTTGTTTATTGTCCATTGTTGTTGCCGTTGTTATGGCTACAACCTCCGTTCCTGCATATAAAATTTAGTCTGTAATGCAAACTACTCTTATTTCTAAATATAAGATCTAATTTGTAGTGTAAATTAAAATCAGGGTAGTATTATTTTTGATAAAAGGAGAGGGAACAAGTCCCTGGAACTCAAGTTGCAAAGCATCCTAATACACGGTTCTTAATCAACCCCTCTGGATAGGCTGGGGCACTATCAAAAGTTGGAAATCATTATAAATCCTTAGACTAGATTTAGCAACTAGCAAGACTATGAGCAACTCTTTTAACCTCTGTCGGTGCACATTGAAACTTGAGTTGCCAATTCCATCACCTATTACATAAATTCTCCTATAACTGACGGCAAATGCAGCTCCCACGCTGTTTCAATACCTTTAAACAGAGAACATTCCTCAGGCTCTCGTGGTTCGCAGATGCCCAAGAAATTGTTAGGGCAACCCATGAGTCCAAATTCAAAGTATCTCGCATTATCCCTCCACATGCAGCTAAACCAGACTATTCCATGACAGCCCCACCCACATGCACATTAATCTTGATCCATTTAACACTGCTTCTATCCACCTTTCTTTCAGATGCAATCTTCCCACATAGTTTTTCACAATCACAGAAATAACAAAACCAGGATCTAAAGTCCCATTTGGGACGAAGTATTGAGAATGAGAGATTGGGATTGAAACTACAATTGAAAAAAAGCATTAGAATAGTATTTAGCATAAGTAATTGCTTGTTATATGGGATTAGGCAAATCCATAAAGGTGAGATTGGGGAATACCACTTCCTCCTATGGTATTCTCCAATCCCACATACATGGTTTTGACTAATCCCATATAATAAGTAATCTCTTAACTCTTTTAATAGATTTTCTCAATTATAATCTCAATTCCGATCTCTTATTTTCAATGCTTCCTACCAAACGTAACCTAAAGGTTTATCAAAAGTTTCATGGTTGATCATTGCACCAATTACTTCATATGGGTGAGCAGCCACCGCATTTACTCCTCCGAACATGGGTGGCAAGCCCAAAAAAAGACTCTAATCCGTTCCACTCCTCTCCGTTTCCAGATTTTTGTTGAAGATTTTACTAAACGGGGAGCTACCAGAGTCCTCAATAAGTGAAAAGGCGCTCCTAAAAGTAAACCCACGATTTTTACTCAAGTTTCATTAGAACTTAAGCTCCTCAAACAATTATCAGCAATTCTGATTCCATGTATGTATTTCTGAGTAAGCATGCCCACCCATAGTCCTTTTTATACCTGAAGCTAGATTCCACGCAATCTTATCTACCCATGCACCATTCACAGCTTCAAGCCTTCTAAAGCCCAACCCTCCTTCATCTTTCAGTCAACACAGCTTAAAACCCAACATGAGTTGTTTCCCCGATCAATCAAATGCCCTGAGGTCTTCCCATCAATTTTGATATTCCCCATAAGAAATAGAGCTGTCTCATTATAGTATTCTAAAAACATGCTCAGAGACAATCGAGCCTTCTCGGATTCAATGCCCATCCAGTATAAACCCTTTGTTCCCAGATTCTCCCCCTTTAATCTTCTTAGCCCTACGATTCAGTCGATCATCTTCCTCTCTTGAAGAAGGGAGCAGAAAGGTTCTCCTATTAGGGACCGGGACAGCCATTGTTTGATCTTTTATGGTCCACTACCTTGTTTTCCTACTTCAGAACCACTGCATCTGTAGAACAAAAACTGGATAAAGAGAAATTTACATATTGATAGAATCAATTCAAATACGGTTGAAGGTGATACGAAAAACAAATTTCTATTTTGCTCTTCAAAATTACTGTCATCATCAATTTGGTAAAATTATTTCTAAGATCAAACTAACTATTAAAGTTTGCTTATCCAATCAACTCAAATCATAACAAAATAAATATATTTTTAATATAATTTTGTATTAATTATTTCAGACACAAATAATATTCTCACACATTATAAAATAGAAAAGTTGGGAAATGAGGCATACAAGTCTCAAGTTATGACACAATTTACTTTGCTGTTCTTTTTCTGAGCTCATGGGAAGAGCATGAAAGAAGGACGCGGAGAGAGATGAAGAGCAGAGAGCTACCTACCAAAGGAAGCACTAAGTTATTAGGAAGCACTAAGTTATTAGGAACCACTCACCATTTCACCAACTGTTGAACCCTCTCTCGGGAGAAAAACTATTCTTCCCTAGTCAATTGCGACTATTACATGTTTTATGGACCATGTAAATTGAATCTTCTTATGGCTAGTCTAGTTTTCATTCAGTGCGATTTTTGGATAGTTTTATCTAATTTTTACTAGTTTTTAATTGGTTTTTTTTAAAATTCAAACAGAGTGAATGTGTATCATGTAATCTAGATCAATTGGTCCATGTGCCCATCTAATTTTAAAAACATGATCTTAGCATTTGACAATTTATTAGTACCAACAGATATTTTATAAAGGTACAATACTTTGCTCTTAAAATTGAGGGGATTATATGCATAAAAAAATAAAATTTAAGGAGACATGAAATTAATAGTTTGGAATTATCTGCATAAAGTTGACAGTTTAGGGGGATTTATTATTGAGTTTTGAGGGTTAATGAAATTATCTGTAAGTTCACGAAAGTTTTATAGTTCCTCTTATCCTTAATATAAAAATTAGTTGACTAATTTGAGTAAACTACAAAAATTAGTTAAGTTATTTATTTGTAATAAATAGGCGTTATCTTTCCTAAAATACATTTGCTAATCATGTGTATTAGCTAGAATTATATTTGATGAAACTTTAATATGTGCAACTACTACAAGGATTGCTTTAAAAAAAATAAATAAATATGAAAGATAAAGTGGATTGAGATTTTATATTGAGGACCAAATTAAATATCAAACTAACTCTTATATTAAGCACCAGAGGTAGTATAATTTAACATGGTTGAGAAAACAGTGAGATTAACACCGAAAATTTATAGAGATTAAAGGAGAGGAAAAGAAAGATGGCACGAAATTCTTAGATGTAAGAATTATATTTTCATTCCTTATCCCCCCCAAAAAAAAGGGAACCACATTTGATGATTTTCATTGAGCTTGAACATACGTAGATACATACATACATAACCACACACCCACGCTCGCACATTCATATCTTTCTACTAATGAGAACAACTGTACACCAAAACAGATGAAGGTAGTAACGATCAACCTTCTGTCCTAAATTACCTTCAGGAGCTGGCATGCTCTTTCAATTGCTGATTACTTGCAATGGGTGAAGAGAGACTAGCTTCAACGTCTAAAGTCTGAAGATTAAGAAAATTATGCATGAATTTGTAACTTGTAAGTACAGCACCAGTTAGTCAATTAGATATCACCTAATACACAGAATTTGTCCCTACAAAGAATACAGACCAGACTGCACATTAAACTACAAAAACCGACCAACTTGAAACAAAACCATTACGTCAGTATCATTTATTTGAGTTCCTTCAAATTCTGTAAATAGATCGCTGTTTTCAAATCAATTAAACCCACGCCATAAACTAAAGGAAACAATCATGGATTACTTCTTTCATTCTTAATGAACTGGAGGACCACAATGCTACCTTAATTTAAGAGCTTGCAAAAGAAACATGATTATTGACAAGAAGGGACTACTTGGACAACACGAACTGACTTTGGTCATTTCCCATTAATGGAGCAGTAGCATAGAAGGCGGCAAAAGGAGTTATTTCTATACAATCATGAGCCTCTGCCGGGAATTTTCAGTGTACATACACCACATGCACGCACCACTTACATCAACTATCAAAAACATCAGAAAGCCCCACCTTAGAAGTACTTTCTCTAGACAATGTGTTTGCTCTTTCCAGTTCACTGGATTCAAGATCGACTGCCTCCCACAGGAAACCATTTTCATGATTAAGAGAGAGCTTGTCAAATTCTTGGCCAACACCTTCACATCGAGGCTTCATATGTGCCACATATTTCTCTGTAATTTCAAGCATGTAGCCCTTTAAATAAATATTGTATCCGAAAGTCATAATCAAACAGGAGCAAAAACTGGAATTAAGAGAATGGGAAATAAAATTCGGCACAATAAATTTGTTAATGCCTGGCACAAACCAAATTTATTCATGAATAAGCATTCACATTGCCATCGGTGCCACAGGCAACAACCTCCATGGTCCGCATTACAGAACAATAATATGTAACTCTTGCACCAATAACTTTTATTTCTTTACCAATAAGTTCTACTTAAATGCCCAAGAACACCGAGTTCACTAGATGCATTATCAAAACAGAACGTAGAGCAACCTTCAATAATTAATAAACGTTGACTCAAATCAACAGATATTCTCAACTTGAACACATTCCCCATAGTGTCAAAAGTCACCAAGGTAAAGAGTGTCCAAAACTGTTTTACACATATATCTGGTGGGAAATGGGCATATTCAAGACGCTCCTCAAATAACCAGGAAATGCTCCTTAGATGTCCTAGCTGCCACTATAACAAACCATATCCCACTGGGTGTGGCAATAATCTCTCACCCATTATCAGTAAAATAACAAATGACAAGAGAAAAAGAATGGGGATCGGGTAACATGAAATACAAATATATTCAATAAGAAATTAATTTAACCTGCTAATCTGTGGAGGGCATTCTCAGCTGCCTGCTGTTGGGCATCCATCTTTGTCCTACCCATTCCGAAACCTATTTTTTCACCAGTGAAAAGTACCTAAACCATGGCGTCAAGCATTAAAACATTTGACTAAAAACACTAAATAAACCTTTTTAACACAAGTTTCAATAAAACAAAAACATAAGAGAAAACCCAAGCTCATTACAGGCTCAAGAGTAATACAATAAAATGGATTTACAAATAAAGGTCATGTCTGCTACATGGAGACTTTAGTTTAAAAGCATTTGAATATTTGGATATAAAATTTAAGAAAAAATCAAGATTCCTGCATTTGATCTTTGATAACAAATATGGAGATTCTTTTCTCATACATATTGAAACAAATTTCTCACGAATAGGACTCAAAAAGTATTTGCGATATGGAGATGTCCACTCACCACCTACAGGTTGAAGAAACAATCGGCCAGTAAATAATATGAAGGCCAAAACATAGACAAAAGTAGTTCCGCTACAAATACTGAGAGTATAGTTCAAATTTGTCAAGGCATGTTACCAGCCACAAAAAATAAGCAGAGCAGGAGACAAGGCCAAGTCAAAAATAAAGTACTAGACGCAACAAAGAATTTCACATCTAATCTGATTCCTAATTAGCAAATATTTTTCTTTTCTTCTTCAGGAACTGGGGACAAAATAAATATTACTCGAGAAGCTATGAAGATAACACAGAAGTTACATATTTAACAGTTGCAGACAATTCACAACAAATGCTTAATGATAAACCAAGTCTACTGAAATTAAACAAAGTGAATGAAGCAACTATGCAGGCAAAACAAAAATTGAAAGGAATTATTTCATTACATGATATGAAGTATGATGCACATTAATCTTCATAATGTGATCAAATTCAGCAGTTTAAACAACTAATAATAAATTAATCCATAATGATATCTTGAACTCGTTACTTAAAGCCAAGAAAATTGTAATATGACTATGCTAACAAATGAAGTGGATAAAATCACCACAGGACTTTCACAAACCTCTACTGAAAACTGCCAGTCTTTGCTGGTGCTAACAATGGATCTAAATTCAACCTGCAAAAAGAAACACATGATGAATCAGGAAAATCAAAAGCAAAAAGTAACCTATTCACATGCTGAAATCACGTGTACCTTAGAGCTACAATGCCTTCCAATTTCTTGTAGCACTCTTATAGATAGAGAAGGTAAGAAGTTCAACCTTCCAGCTTCACTTTGAATTTCTTTGCCATTAGAAGATAAATGATTCTGACATGCAGCATCCCCTGCAAAAAGATTATAACATCACCCGGATGTATTGCTATTAAGTCTTTTAAAATCAAGATTGTCTAAAATAAAACATTGAAATTAGATTATTATTACTATTGTTGTTGTTGTTGTTGTTGAAAAAAGGGTATAAATTACGAGAGGGCCAAAGGATTTGAGATTAAAAAACAGGACACTTGTCACAATAACCTTGTATCAAATCAAATAAAAAACAATGAAACTGGAATCATTCTAGAACCCAAAGATAATCTCAAATAAACCTACTATAAATTTTCTTACTTGCAACTAAACATGGACCCTGGCCATTCTAACCAAACTAGGATGCATAAACATGTGCCGAAAACAAAATTAAAAGTAAAGGAAAAGGGAAAAAGAAAAAAGGGCAAAGTACATGCCCAATATATAAAGGCTAGGTTTATGTACAGCAGACAAGTTACCAACTCAAAGGATGATGAGCGAAGCAAACTCACTAGACAACATAAACTCAAACCAGAATCACAAGTTTATGGACAACTGCACAACAGAAGCCGCAGGAATTTTACATGTTGAGTTTGCTGCCACAAATTTACTTAAAATCAAGAGTTCAACAATCTTGGTGACACATTCATCTTTGCAGTTGTTATTAGTCGGACCTGTTTTATATAACTCAACAGAATAAAAACAATGTTGAAACACACTAGCTGCAATTTTTTTAAGGAAGACTAGTAGGGAAAGCATAGGGAGGAAAGAGTATAATGGGATGACAAAAGGAGAAGATAGTAAGTACATCAGAATGTGTTAAGATGAATACAAAAGCAATACCTGCTGGCTGACAAGGAGATTGAAGAAGATTATGTCTCTGTGAATCACGTACAGAACTTGGCTGCATATGAGCAACATTCTATTAGAGGATTTTGAGGTAATCCAAGAAGCATCCAAAACTCTAAAAGGGGAGCAACCCTGTTCAATGGCAAACCTCTCCATTTCTTAGTGATGATTGTGAGGGCAAATTAGCATCTGGCAGAGTAGGAGAAAAGAACTTCTCTTGAGCTTGATACTCGTCAGACTTGGCTATTTTAGATTCTTTAACAGACACAAAAGGAGGATCATTTCCTTGACCTCTTCTACACATATGGTCCTCCCCAAGTCCTGTTTTTGGCTGCATTGGTGATGGCAGTGCTTCATTGAGTGGCCTTGAAATGAGGGGAGATTCACCAGAGCATTGATTTTTTGTATTCAGGTCACGCCTCAGGGTCAAAAGTCCTCTTTTCATGTCATTATCACAATCGACAGAGAACCCATCATGCCTGACTGGAGGTCCAAGTAATCCAGGCTCTGAGAAAAGATTGGGAAATAGATGATAATAGATTGAATATTTTCAAAACCGGAAACAGACACATTAACAACATAAGAAGTTCAATACTCAAAGAAGGAGACAGGTTTCTTGAAGATCCAGGGAAAATAGTATTCGAAATAACTCCAGCAGTTGGTCCAGATCTTTCAGCGTTGGACATAACATTTTTGGCCTTAGACCCAGTATCTGAGCCAACAGAAGCCCTTTCATCCTGAAAAGAACCACACAGAAATCTGTCAGCAAATGGGTCCAAACACTCACACTCATGCCAAAGGAGAACAAGTTATCCCCTACAAGACATTCGCAGAAGAAGCTTCTCAGAAAGTTGTGGCACATGCTGTTAAATCAGAGACAAAGACCATACATGGAAAAACATGGAAACTTACATACTCCTTTAACCTGCGTTCAACTTCTGCTGCATATATTCCTTCACTAATGGGACCAACACAACTATTGTTTGGCACAAAACCAGCCTCCTGCCATTGAGTGAGTATCAACATTAGAGCAATGGATAAACAAGCACTCTGCACCAGCCACAGATGATGCTACATAACAATAAATTGTTCGCTATCATCAATGAACTACAAATCACATTATATTCCAAGCAACTACCTCAGCCATCAAGTAGTTGCTCACATCCACAGGGTGCGGTAAAGTTTCAACATCATCTTCATAGAACACTTCAGCAATTCTCTGTAACAGCTTCTCATCAAATTCTCTGACCACAGTACATGACGAATTATAGCCACTGGGTGAAAGGAAATAACTTGAGCATATCAACACTTGAGTTTGTAACTTACTTGAAGAAATAGCCTCTGACATTGCATGCAACATTTCTTGCTACACATAGGACTGGAACAGTATTGGCTCTCTGATAAATCAATACAGAAAGTGTTGGTAATTCTCTTCAAAAGACAAAAAGTCACAAAAATGTATACTTGTGTGGGTGATAATAAACATAAACCCATACCTCTGCCAGAGGTGCATAATAAGGAGTAAATGCGGGAACTACATGAACCCTGGGCTGGTCCCTGTCTTCCCAAACCTTTGACCGGTCATCTATCACCATTGCCATTCTTGGATGGCCCATACTATTCTGGAAGACATCCTGCAAAGATTTTCTGGAGCCTGCAAATATCCCCATAAAAATCAACAGATTTCATTATTATACGTAATTTTTGGCATCACCTCAAAACAAGTGCATGAAGAAGAGACAGAGGAATAAAATATGAACCACGACAGCAAGAAAAAAGTGAGTGTCATAAAAATAAGTGACACGACATAGTGATGCAAATTAGGTCGAAATATGAACCCACCTGTTAAACGACCAGCACAAATGGCAAAAAGCCAAATATGTTTATAAGAACCAAAAAAGTGCTGAAACACTATCGCAGCAAATTAAATGCCACTTCTTGATTGCAAGAAGTAGCTTCATAATGTCTGAATACACCAAGAATTATGAAGATCCAAATAGACATTGTATAGCAAACATGCCTGACTTGACACAAATCACACGATCAAGAAGTTGCTTTGAATTTATAAGATGTGCTTCAGGGTCAAGAAGCCTCCACATTTCCAAGGCATAATCCCTTTCAGCCATGGTACAGACATATACTTCAAATCTCTTGCGTCCATTTGCTGTTAAATAGGATTTTAAATCCTCCCAGGCAGGTCGTAACCTCACAAGCACGCTGGTATCGCAAATCTATGCACAAACACAATAGGAATACTACAAATATCAAAAACCTTGTGCATCATAAAGCTTCCAAACAACTATATCAATTTTCTCACAATATGCTTCGATAAATTCCTATAGACAAGCTGAAAACCAAGTTTTACATTTATATATCTGGTTTACCCTGCAGAGAGGGAGGAAAACTAAACTAATTGAAATAACCCCAAAAAAAGTTTAAAAATAGCATTCTACACAAATATACGGTTATTTTTATATTACAAGGAAAGGACAACAACAAAAGAACCCTTGCAGCATGAACCAATAAAGAATACTGAATGCCCAGAAGGAGAAGGGGAGATCAATCAACAAGGGAATTAAGATGCTTACGTTTCCATTTTTAGGCAGTGAAACTAATAAACTCACATAAGCTTTGTTAGAAAATCAACGACAATTGTGAAGTACATGAGATCGGTCGTGTAGCCCATTAAATACTGCTCTATTTGGCTCTAGCTTGCTTAATCTTTAATTTTAACGCTTTCCTGATTAATTCCTCAGTATCAGAATTCCCTTTCTTTCGCGAATCAGAAATTACGAGTCTCAGGACATCGAGCTGCATGGTCAATCATTGCTCATCTCAGGCTTGATCTCTCCATGGGCATTTCCTAATCACTACGAAGAAAGTCCACGAACTTACGCTAGTTGGTCATAAATGATAATTAAAATAAATTTCAATTAAATTATAACCTCGGGATTGATGCGAGTGAGAATGATATCCCTTTCTTGCAATCTAATGACAGGACGAACAACTTTCCCATGGCTATCAGACAATTGTGGGACCTCCTCCCATTGAACCTTGAAAATCTTGCCATTATCGACAACGCAGTCATTTTCTGCGTACTGCTTCAATAGCTTACGGTCGTCCATGTAACGTTTAAGTTCAGTTGACATCCCTGAAATTCGCAGGGGATCAGTCTCACAGGCCAGCCAACCTCGCAGAGTCTCAATTCTATCTTCAAATGATTTCATGGTGTTAGCAACAATAAGGGTTTCGTCCAAATCAAACACAATCGCAAGGCACCGCAGGTTTAGCATCCTTAAGCATGCAGCGTATAGACCCGCAGGAACAGAGTAGCACCAGAAGCACGGGAACTTTTTCCTCCTACTGGGCATGGCCACCAAGTGAACTTCTTCATCCCCAACCAATGTCACTGCCGTCTGTGTTCCCAAATCAAAAAGAACAAGTGCATGCCAAAAATTAGAAACTCAGCTGAACAGGTTTTCTTCAAGGCAATAGTTTAAAAAGAACCAGTTCATGTCTGAGATGCCGAGAGTCAAAATTAAGTTTCAGTTTATAAACTTTTTTTCCCATAAACAATCAAACTACACCATTGAAAGAAAGGCCAAAGATTGAAAATAAAAATAAAAAGAAGATAAAATTAAATGCATTTTGGACGAGACCTGCAATTCATAAAAGCAAGAAGCATGAAGATTGATCAAATCGGGCTGTTCAACAGGTAGTGATGACTCGAGCTTGCATCGAACTGAGAATGCAGAAATAGTTTGGAGAACTGAAAGAGGATGACATCGCTCACTCCTCGGCGATAAGTGGTGGATGCGTATCTCGTTTGGGAGGTGGAAATTCTGGTCTGAAACAGGGATAACATCCAACTCTCCCAATCTCAATTCACCGAGAAAAAACACAGATTTGAACCCCAATCGACTCATCAAAACTAATTTGCAAGAATCAAAACAATTTTCAGTTGCCTCTAACCAGGCTTCTTTCCTTGCTCCCTCGCTCCCTCCCTCGACGTTCAGTTTTAAACGACCGTGCTCGCTCCGTATTTATAGGCAATAAGGGAATCACCACGTGGATTTCATGAAATTACCAAAGTGCCCGTCTGTGGCACGCGCGAAGCCCCCCTCTCCGAGAGAAGGGTACCATCAATAAGCGGGAACGATCTTCGTACACGTGGCACATCTTGCACCGTTTCTTAATGTTACAGGATATTCAGGTCCCACCCACACTTGCGTCTCAGTTTGAACAAAGTCTACATGATCATGTTTTTTCCGCAGCGGCTGTTTGCTTCACTCCCAAAAATATGTATTTTTATACAAATTGAGGTGAATTTTTTTTTATATGCTCACTTCGTAAATATCATGAAATTACTTTTAAAATTATGGGTTAGTTTTAGCCCTAACACACTATATATTGAGAGTTATCAATAAGAAATCAGATTCCATATCTGACCATCATATAATTAAATTAATTTATTTAGCATACAACTAACATAGGACACAAAATATATATAATAATACATTACTTATAGGTGGCCCAAAAGAATACATTACTTATATTTGACATGTGTTAAACAATGTACTCTTCCGGTCCTTAATATATGACCCAATTCTTGAGTTGGTTTTGGTCCTAAATATAAGACTCATTTCCCATATTTATCAATTTTCTCTAAACTACCCTTATAGATACTCTCTCACCCATAATCAAGTAGAAGAGGGAGAGAGGGTATTAAGAAAGATGATTATGGTATTTTGGGAAAAATGTGTCACTTTTCTTATAATTAACTAACCTACCTAACTTCCTTAATCTAATCAAATTAGTTAAATGAGTCTTATATTAAGGACCGGAGGAGTATGACCATAGAATCCACAATAAAACAAAAAAGACATGTTTAAAAATGTGTTCAGATGATGAAAACACCAAGGAAAAAAAAAAGATTGGTGACAAGTGATACACAATAAAAAATATAAAGCTTGCTTAGGTGGTGAAATTACGGGGGGAAATATGTTAAAAATAAATTAACAATGAGCTGATCAAACCCATATGCCCAACCAAAAACTCAAATCAGCTTGGTATTTATATGTGGGCTGCTTGTTTATGCTGCAACCCAGTCCAACGAGGACTTATTTTAGTGGGCTGGGCCGATCATGCAGGCCCAATAGGTTAATACACCAGTGAGCATCATCTAATATCCTAGTCTAGTAACTAACATGGGTTTAGCCTAGCGGAAGGAGCTAGTCTCTCACAACGTGACGAACCAATGTTCGAATATCCACTAGAAGAGGTACTCATATCTAGTACTTGACAGTGTTTTGAATTAGATTGTTTTCAATAGAAGAACATCTATACTTTAGCAAACAAAAAAAAATCCTAGTCTAGTTTAATTACGAATTGGGGTTATTGTAGTTGGGGGGAGGTTAATTTGCAAAAAACAGTTATAACTTACCCCTTTTTAAAAAGAAGACACGTGTCATGCTTTCCGGAACTAAAGTGGTATCAGGTACACTCAGCTTCACAGTAGTAATTTATAGCGTGTCGCTCTATTAGTCGCTTATTGTACGATAATTTACTTGGTTGCCGTCTATTGATCATGGAAAGTGAGTGGGATCGGTGTGGAACCTTAGCAGACTTGGCCGCTAGATCCTCGTGGACCCTTAAACTCGGATTGTAACGCCATCTCACCAGATTCTTCTCCAAGGGCGAGTCAATCATTTTGCTTGTACGGTCCGCATCGTTAGTCTGGCCATTCCATGTCATCCTTTGGCAGTCCCAACCGGCCGTTCGACGGCGACGGCCTTGGCGTCGACGGCTATGATGTTCGGCTCCAATCTCAGCGCTTTGAAACTCTCTCCAACTTCGATGCTGACTCAGTGAAGGATTCGGCCGGCGACTCGTCTCCGGTTTTCGGAAGCCATCAGTCATACAGTGAAGGAGATTATGTGTTTTCGTCTCAGCCGGTTCCGGAGACTCCATCCCCGTCGTCCATACGCTCTAACGCGAGGGAAGACACTGCGTTCTCGCCGGAGCATGATGGGAAGGGTCTTGAGGGAGAATATGGTGCCACCGGTGGTCCGGTCTTGCCACCTCCGGTGGATTTGGAACCAGAAGAAGGCTTTGCTCTAAGGGAATGGCGAAGGTAAACTCTACTGGCCATAATCGCTGTTTTCTGCTTTTCGGTTTTCTTCAAGGTTTTAAGTTTATAGAATGTTAGGTTTAATTGAATTGCTGCCTGTCTGCGTCTGAAGTTTTTGCATATGTTGATGATGATCATGAATGTGTGAGTGAGCAGACAGAACGCTATTCAACTGGAAGAGAAGGAGAAGAAGGAGAAAGAGATGCGGAGACAGATTATAGAAGAAGCAGAGGCGTACAAAATTGAGTTTTACAGGAAGCGCGAGCTGAATGTCGAGAATAAGAAAGCGTCCAATAGGGAAAAAGAGAAGGTAAATCAAATTGTGATGTTTTCTATGTATAAGACCAAGTTCTCTGTTTTCCTCCCTGTTGCTGTTAAGGTTGATATTTATAATAGTTCTTGCAACATTTCTGTATCATGTTCTACCCCATCTTAGCTTGTAAATTGTAATAATAGAGGGCGAGGAATTGAATGGAATCTTCTTTTCAGATAGAAGTATTCAGAGTTCACGTGGGAGAGGTCTTATAAAGACGACATAGAAGACCCTATTTATAAATTATAGTGATAAATTGCTCTTTTTGTCCATTCCAATATTCCATTACGGAATTCCAACCGGAATTACGAACAGGACGAAAGTAATAGAGGCAGATTTGTTTCCCTCCTTATTTGCGCTGGAGCTTTTGCAGTTGAAGGTCCCATAGCGGTTAAGAGGGGCTTCCTGGCCAGAATGGGGCGAATTAGGTGGTTAAGGAGTATGGTAGATTACAAATTAGGCTGTAGAACTCTTGGTAGACTAGATTGTGTGCAGGAAACTAAGAAGTTCAATTTAGGAACGCAAATAGGATGTTACGTTTAAATTTTTAATTTTTGAGTATGAACATAAATCTTCTGGTAAAAAAAGAAAAAAAAGAATATGAACATAAATCCAAGATGGTCTTACTTTTAGGTTTTGGTCTCGTTAATAATAATTATGTTTTGGTATAATCAGCTTGGATAAGATTGAGACTTCACAAATATGCACACTTTTTAAATTCATCATGTTAAATTTTCAGTTTTATGATGGCATCTTTGTATCACGGAACGGTCTTGTGCAGCCATAGCTGCTGTCAATGATTGTAAAGTTTCCCGTCCCCTAATAAGAGGTCACTTAGCATATTTCTTTTGAATGTTATACCAGTGCCTGAAATTATGTACTGGATTTAATCTAGCAGTTATTTTTGGAAAGCCACAAGAAGTTTCAGGCGGAAGCTGAGAAAAACTATTGGAAAGCAATCGGTGAACTTATTCCCAATGAAGTGCCGACAATAGAGAAAAGAGGGAAAAAAGATAAAGAGAAGAAGCCTTCCATTGTTGTAATCCAGGGGCCGAAACCTGGGAAGCCAACTGACCTTTCAAGAATGCGACATATACTGCTAAAGCTCAAGCATAATCCTCCTCTTCACATGAAGCCTAAGCCACCTCCATCATCTGAACCAAAAAAGGACGCTAATACCGGGCCCACTGACGGGGTTAGCACAAGTACTTCTACCCCCAAGCCGCCAGCGGTGGCAACTCAGGAGCCGGTTGCTGCAGCTTGAAGGGCCGCTATTTTCTCCTTTTCCATGTGAAAACCAGCTTCTGTGAACATCATAACTTAGTCGCATGGTGGTATTATATGTACAAAGTATCTTTACTTTAAAGTTGCAGGTTGCTTGATGTAGCTTTATGCAGCCCATTGTCAGAAAATAGTTTTAGGCTGTGATCCGTTGCTGTGGCCTGCAAACAGGCATATTATTAATGCCGCTGTTTTGGCGTTGGTTGAAATTGGGATAGTGTCTTGATAAGGAGTTAAACTCGGAATCATCTTGTTTATTTGCGACCCAGATTATGCTAAACCTATTTATGGGCTTGACGTAGCATGGTATGGTTTGCCGGTTGTCTGCACACAGGTCAATTAAGGCTATCATTGGTCATTAGCGTGCAAATGAATTGAATATTATGTATTATACAAAAAGTGTATATGTACACAGGCCAACTGGAAATTGTACTCCTTATTCGTTTCCCATGCTCTCATCGACCCCTTCGGATTGAAAGAACTCTGGTGTACTAATACAAATGATCCTATGAGCAGGAAAAAATAAAGGAGAGTAATAAAGTAAAATATTTACAGGCTACATGCAATGTTGCCCACCCAACATCCTTCAATATGAAGCAAACAATCAATTACCTAGGAAGAATCTGTGTATCCAAATCAGCACCACTATAATGGCTTGATGTCATGTAGGGATTTTTGGAACTTCTGTACTTGTTTATTTGAGAAGACGATGTCTGATTTAACGAATAATTGCCATACTCTTTCGAGCTATTCCATCTATAAACTCCAGGTTCGGTCAGTGCCTTCTCATTCAAATGCACATCCTTGGTGAGCATTTTTATTACTTGCTTCATGGTGGGCCTGTGTTGTGCGGATGCTTGGGTACAGAACAGAGCAACCTTAATGAAACGCAACACCTGCGTCTCATCGTATGCAGTTAGTTCGGGATCTACAATATCCAGAAGCCTGCCTTCTTCTCTCAGCTTCCAAGCCTGCTCATAAAAGCATATTCGAGTGAGCAGACACAGATATATAGTTGCTTCCAATCTGACTAGAATAATATTGCAGCTTTTCATTGCATTCACAGTCATATGTTTCTTTATTACAACAACGACCTCAGTAAATTATTTATTAAAAGATCTTGATTAATGACTTCTTGAAGTGTCCTTTTGGTCTTTTTCAACATCTTTTCACAGGGCTAAAGATTATCTACCCACCTCTCCTCAATGGCACCCCCTTTCTTCGCACATTATCAAATCATTTTAATCGATTTTCTACTATTTTTTCCCACATGGATGCCACATCGACTTACCCTCTTGTATGATCAGTCATATGTTCTTTTTTACCAAAGGAAAAAAAAAATCATTTCTCTCGCCTCAATCATATGCTTTTGAAGTCCATTGTGTAAAAGAAGCCTCAAAATTTAAATCTCCAACTGTAATAGATGTCCTGTCAGATTAACAAAGTCTTATCTACCAAGTTCTTTTAAACTCAATGGCAAACCAATGAGGGAACAGCACATATCTTCCAAAAGAGCACCAATGACAACAGTTTACAGTGCCTTTTGGTTGGAAAGCAATGTAATCAAAAGAGATAAACACATCATTCTTCAAATTTTACTAAATCTTCACAAGGTATGAGTTTGGACATTGAGCGTTCAGTATCTAAAATCAAAATTGCTGTTCTTTAACAATTGAACAGACATGCTGACAACGGCTTATTTTAGTCATTGATATCAGTAATATAGCAGTCATATTGACAGTTAGATACAGCAGAGTCACTTTGACATTCATATATTAACAATCTCCCCAGTATATTTGAAGTCCGAGAGACATAAAGTGATGCTAAATCCAGCTGAGGAACCAGTAGATGAGTCAGATATCAGATCAAGCTTCTTGTTCTTGAAGACTAAAAAGCAATGAAATGGGAAAAAACTGAATAGTCATTTGTTGTAACATTGCATGCACAGAAAAAAGCAATATTGTTACCAGAACCCCCCCCCCCCAAAAAATTTTTTTTTTTTTTTTTTCAAGAGCTGTCTTTTGAAGTAGTTGGCAATCCAGCATGGTTCTAGGCTGTCAAGATCTAGATTTAAATCTTAAAATCTTGTGATCTCAATCCTAGGGGAATAAAAATATAAATCTTCTTCAAATTAATAGGATATTAAGTTAAATCTCATGAAATTATGGGCGTAAAATTCTATATATATAATTTGTTTATGCAAGTTACAGGTAACTCGGGCAGCATAACACTTATTTGTGATAGCTGACTCGAGTACATGTATAATTTATACTCATTTAATTATATTTCATTTTCATTTCATTGCTTTGATCTTTTAAATCCATGATCGATCCTAGCAAAGATCTTCATCTTGACAACCTTGGAAAACCTAGCAAAACTTCATATAGACTGTGACTTTATTTCTCTTATTATGTCTGTGTCTCTGATCATTAGAAAAGCTATGACAAAATCCTAGCATGTGTTAGCTAATTGATACTTGAGTTTAGAAAGATACCCATTCCACTAGAACCAAGAGATTATCTCCAAATGCGGCTTTACTGCTACTTTTACCACTGATTATTTCAAGCATGAGAATCCCGAAACTGTACACATCAGCCTTCTTTGTAAGTTGTCCTAGAAGTGCATATTCTGGCGCTAGATATCCCCTGCAAATAACGGAGAAAAAAGGGTAAACATGGTTCATATGTTGAGACCAAATCTAGTTAACTGCCAAGAACCCATTCTGTAACAATATTGACGAATTTGTAGTACTAGGGCAAGGCTGAAGGCAGTTTGTAATCTTTGGTCTTTCAACTTCACAGGTGCTAATTTAGCCTCAAGGAGGCTATAAATAGTTACTTGAAATCAGAAACTTCTTTTGTTTCTCCATTATCCTTCTATCCTTCGCTTACTCAAACATTGCATTTCAACAAATATTAACACGTAATAATTTACGTGGTAATAATATGCGATGAAAAACTAAATGACTCATCAAAAAGATAGTAACAATCGAAATAGCAAATATAAGTGCATGCCAAGAACACCAATCCAATGGCCACCTCATGCCACATGAGTGAGAGGAATAGATTTTAAGGCAGTATAGGTCTTCGTATTGTCCAGAGAAAATTCACAAGAAACACCAAATTTTGAGCCCCTTGTATTTTTTTTTTTTCAATTAACAATAGATAATTATATATCATTAGATGCATATTCGAATGGCTTTACAGAAGATTTAAACAAGTAAGAAGAAGAGAAGAAACAGGCTTTCTTAAGAAATTCAAAAGGTGCAACTTAGGCAACAGTCATATAGAACGATATTCATAATGTAATTGTGCATTGTTACTTACACCGTTCCTGCCACTCGAGTACTAACATGAGTGACATCGTCAGGAAAAAGCTTTGCGAGGCCAAAATCCCCTATTTTAGGATTAAAGTTCCCATCAAGCAGTATGTTGCTAGCCTTGATATCTCTGTGAACAATGCTTGGTTGAGCCTCTTCATGAAGAAATTCAAGACCATAAGCTGTACCACAGCAGATAGCAGCCCTCTTTGGCCAATCCAGAGCAACACAATCTGCTCTTGGAACCTATAAAAGGTTTGATGTTTATTAGAGCATCCCAATTCATGGAAAAGCCTACATCGAGCTTTTAATCAATAGCCTTCATCCCTCCAACTCAGAGAGAGTTTTAATGTTAAGCTTGAAAGAATGACAGATTACATCACATTTTGACTATATTCTGTGCTCCGAAAGCCAGAAGTAACCAATACAAAGGAAAATGGAAAAGTGAATCTGATTCAAACAGGTAAGTTCCACTTTGGAAGTACTAAAAATTTCAATAACATGTAAAACAAACTTGTTTCCAAAATCAAAAGGTTGAATATCTATCCAGTTCAGACAAGACTCACTTCCATATACTTAATTGGATTGTTCTGGTACTTACGAAGCAAAGAACTTGCAAGGCTATTGTTTTCCCAAAAACTCATACACCAACAACCGATGGTGGCCCTCAACACAGCAGCCAATAAGTTGCACAAGGTTTGGATGCTGTATCTTTGATATAATTTCAGTTTCTGTCATAAATTCCTTTGTTCCTTGTTTAGACTCTACAGACAGAGACTTGATAGCAACTTGAGTACCATCTCTTAATACACCCTGAAAATATCAATGAGAAGGAACCCAAAAAAAAAAAAAAAAAAAATTACTCAAACTAACAAGAGAATATAGTGATACACTGTACACCACGTTTGAAAGCCAACATAGGCGTTAATACAAGAACAAGAAAATCTCCGATAGTAATCTATCCTACCTTGTAGACAACTCCATAACCTCCTCCACCAATTCTGGTAGATGGATGAAAATCTCCTGTGGCTGATCTCATTGAATTGTAACTAAAAGTTTTAGTTGCAATCACTGTCATCACAAAGCCCAAAAAACACACATAAAAAGTTGCAGAAGGCTGAATTTTTGAAATAGGGAACATCAATGAAGAAAGGCATAAATGTATTTGTGGGTAGAACACAATCCAACTAACAAATGTATCAGTAGACATTAGACGAAGTCAAGTATCAACGGGCACAGAGATGCCTGCATAGCTCCCACTCAATTCGCGGACTGATTGAATGAGAGACAATATAAATATAATGATAGCAA